>NC_060900.1:28266165-28296165 GCF_014805685.1 Silurus meridionalis
GGTAAAAGATTAGATAAATGAGTGAGACATTGGGTGGATTAGTGGATGAGTGAATGATTGGATAAATTAATGATTGAATGAGTGACCGATTGAATGATTGGGTGATTGGATGAGTGGATGATTGAATGAGTAAACGATTGGATGAATGAATGATTGGATGAGTAAATAATTGGATGAGTGGATAAATTGATGATTGGATGATAGGGTGATTGGATGATTGGATGAGTAAATGATTGGATAAGTGAATGATTGTATGAGTGGATGATTGAATGATTGGGTAATTGGATGAACGAATGAGTGGATGATTGGATGAGTGGATAAATTAATGATTGGATGATTGGATGAATGGATAAGTGGATGATTGGATGAGTAAATGATTGGATATGTGGATGATTAGAGGAGTGGATGATTGGATGAATGGATGATTAGAGGAGTGGATGATTGGAGGAATGGATGATTGGATAAGTAAATGATTGGATGAGTGAATGATTGGATGAGTAAATGATTTGACTTTTTTGTTTAATAATATTTATATTGTAGGAAACATTGAATAAATGGTTGTGAATCTTTACTTGGACAGGAAAGAGAGAGAGAGAGAGAGAGAGAGAGTGTGTGTGTGTGTGTGTGTGTGTGTGTCCTGGGGCCATGGGGACTCTCAGGAGACATAATGTGTGTAACAGGTCCATTTAGCACTTACTGTTTAAAGAGCGAGGAACGATAAATGCTGTTAGAGAGAGAGAGAGAGAGAGAGAGAGGAACGAAGGAGAAACAGGGAGACCCCAGAAGTGTTTGTGAGCATCCTGACAGCTCCATATCACCTGAGAGTGAAAGCTGAGGAAACGCTGACTAGCTGAATACACAAGGTAGGAGTTCACCTGTTATCTGTTCACTGACTGTGTGTGTGTGTGTGTGTGTGTGTGTGTGTGTGTGTGTGTGTGTGTTTACAGAGGAGGACGTGGAGAACTTTGAGATGGCTGCTCTGCCTTTGGAAACACAACGCAACATTGAAGCGGACAGCTTCTGGTGTATGAGTAAACTGCTGGATGGAATTCAGGTGTGTTCTCTGTCCTGTTCTGTCTCTATTTCATTACCTTTTGCTTTAGCAAGTGAATAAAGAGAGGAAACGGTCAAAAGTTTGTGGACACCTGACTATATGATTGCTATGGGCTTCTGTTTAAACATCCCATTGCACATTGAGTCTCCATTTACTCTTATATTTACCCCCACTCTTCTGAGAAGAGGTTCTTCTAGAGTTTGTGGAGATTAATTCAGTCTGAAGGGGGTGTTAGTAAAGTCAGGTAGTGATGTAGGTGTGAAGGTGAGGAAAATGTCATGCTCCTGCATCCAAAGACGTCCTGCACAATTTGTGATAAATCTTCGGAGAAAAAAACACATTTGTTTGGCAGTCAGGTGTCCCATACTTTTGTCCATGTAGTGTATATGGCTGCATTTTCATGATATTTGACTCCTTTATTACAGTGAATATGAATAAAGTTCACCCACACAAAAGATTATTGGCTTTTAGACTTCAATTAAACTTTACTTACCTGCACCAATCAAAACAGTTCTGTCGACTGTTGCTCAGAAGTTCAACTGGACTTTTGTCCCACAGTATTATCAGTTCTCGTCTGGAACCTTTGCACAGAAATTACTGAGAAATCTGATATTCTAGTGCACAGTGGTTCATTTAGCTGTTGATAAAAATATTACATTTTTACTATTCTCTTTTCTACAATGAAAATCTAACACTAATATAATACTCCTTACTCAAACTAACATTAACTAGTCCTCAGTGAGTGATTGGGTGAGTGAGTGGGTGGGTGGGTGAGTGAGTGAGTGATAGGGTGAGTGAGTAAGTGGTTGAGTGAGTGAGTGGGTGGGTGGGTGAATGAGTGGGTGGTTGGTTGGTTTGGGTGAGTGAGTGGGTGAGGCGTGAGTGGGTGAGTGAGTGAGTGAGGCGTGAGTGGGTGAGTGATAGGGTGAGTAAGTGAGTGAGTTGTTGAGTGAGTGAGTGGGTCAGTGGGTGGGTGGGTGAATGAGTGGGTGGTTGGTTGGTTTGGGTGAGTGAGTGGGTGAGGCGTGAGTGGGTGAGTGAGTGAGTGAGGCGTGAGTGGGTGAGTGATAGGGTGAGTGGTTGAGTGAGTGGGTGAGTGAGTGTGAGTGACTGGGTGAATAAGCGAATGGTGATTGAGTCTGTGATTGGGTAAATGAGTGGGTGGGTGAGTGAGTGAGTGATTGGGTGAGTGAGCGGGTGGGTAGGTGGGTGGGTGTGTGTTTGAGTGCGTGAGTGATTGGGTGAGATAGTGAGTGAGTGACTGGGTAAGTGAGTGAGTGACTGGGTAAGTAAGTGTCTGGGTGAGTGGGTGAGTGATTGGGTGGGTGAGTAAGTGAGTGGGTGGGTGGGTGAGTAATTGGGTGAGTGGGTGAGTAATTGGGTGAGTGGGTGGGTGGGTGTTTGAGTGAGTGAGTGATTGGGTGAGATAGTGAGTGATTGGGTGAGAGGGTGAGTGGGTGGGTGAGTGGGTGAGTGATTGGGTGGGTGAGTGATTGGGTGAGAGGTGAGTGAGTAAGTGGGTGGGTGAGTGATTGGGTGGGTGAGTGAGTGAGTAAGTGGGTGGGTGAGTGAGTGGGTGAGTGAGTGAGTGATTGGGTGAGAGAGTGAGTGGGTGGGTGGGTGGTTGAGTGAGTGGGTGAGTGAGTGAGTGATAGTGTGAGTGATTGGGTGAGAGACTGAGTGGGTGGGTGAGTGGGTTGGTGGGTGGGTGGTGGGTGGGTGAGTGAGTGGTGAGTGAGTGATTGGGTGAGAAAGTTAGTGAGTGATTGGGTGAGTGAGTGGTGGGTGGGTGAGAGTGAGTGGTGATTGGGTGAGAGTGAGTGAGTGATTGGGTGAGAGAGAGTGGGTGGGTGGGTGAGAGAGTGAGTGGGTGGGTGGGTGAGAGAGTGAGTGGTGAGTGGGTGAGTGAGTGGGTGAGAGTGGGTGGGTGGGTGGTTGAGTGAGTGGGTGAGTGATTGGGTGAGAGAGTGAGTGGGTGGGTGGTTGAGTGAGTGGGTGAGTAAGTGAGTGATTGGGTGAGTGATTGGGTGAGAGACTGAGTGGGTGGGTGAGTTGAGTGAGTGGGTGAGTGATTGGGTGAGAGAGAGTGAGTGAGTGATTGGGTGAGAGTGGGTGGTGGGTGAGTGGGTGGGTGGGTGGTTGAGTGAGTGGGTGAGAGAGTGAGTGAGTGATTGGGTGAGAGAGTGAGGGTGGGTGGGTGAGAGAGTGAGTGGGTGGGTGGGTGAGAGTGAGTGGGTGGGTGGGTGAGAGAGTGAATGGGTGGGTGGGTGAGAGAGTGGTGAGTGAGTGAGTGGGTGAGGAGTGAGTGGGTGAGTGAGTGAGTGGGTGAGTGAGTGAGTGAGTGAGTGAGTGGGTGAGTGAGTGGTGGGTGAGTGAGTGGGTGAGAGAGTGGGTGGGTGGGTGGTTGAGTGAGTGGGTGAGTGATTGGGTGAGTGAGTGGGTGGGTGAGTGAGTGGGTGGTTGAGTGAGTGAGTGGGTGAGTGGGTTGGTGGGTGGGTGGGTGTTTGAGTGAGTGAGTGATTGGGTGAGATAGTGAGTGAGTGACTGGGTGAGTGAGTGAGTGACTGGGTAAGTAAGTGTCTGGGTGAGTGGGTGAGTGATTGGGTGGGTGAGTAAGTGAGTGGGTGGGTGGGTGAGTAATTGGGTGAGTGGGTGAGTAATTGGGTGAGTGGGTGGGTGGGTGTTTGAGTGAGTGAGTGATTGGGTGAGATAGTGAGTGATTGGGTGAGAGGTGAGTGGGTGGGTGAGTGATTGGGTGAGAGAGTGAGTGAGTAAGTGGGTGGGTGAGTGATTGGGTGGGTGAGTGAGTGAGTAAGTGGGTGGGTGAGTGAGTGGGTGAGTGAGTGAGTGATTGGGTGAGAGAGTGAGTGGGTGGGTGGGTGGTTGAGTGAGTGGGTGAGTGAGTGAGTGATAGTGTGAGTGATTGGGTGAGAGACTGAGTGGGTGGGTGAGTGGGTTGGTGGGTGGGTGAGTAAGTGGGTGAGTGATTGGGTGAGAAAGTTAGTGAGTGATTGGGTGAGAGAGTGGGTGGTTAAGTGAGTGTGTGAGTGATTGGGTGAGAGAGTGAGTGAGTGATTGGGTGAGAGTGAGTGGGTGGGTGATTGGGTGAGAGAGTGAGTGGGTGGGTGGGTGAGATAGTGAGTAAGTGATTGGGTGAGAGAGTGAATGGGTGGGTGGGTGGTGGTGAGTGAGTGAGTGGGTGAGAGAGTGGGTGAGTGAGAGTGGGTGGGTGGGTGGTTGAGTGAGTGGGTGAGTGATTGGGTGAGAGTGAGTGAGTGGTGGGTGAGAGAGTGAGTGGGTGGGTGAGTGAGTGAGTGAGTGATAGTGTGAGTGATTGGGTGAGAGACTGAGTGGGTGGGTGAGTTGAGTGAGTGGGTGAGTGATTGGGTGAGAGAGTGAGTGGTGATTGGGTGAGAGAGAGTGGGTGGTTGGGTGAGTGGGTGGGTGGGTGGTTGAGTGAGTGGGTGAGTGAGTGAGTGAGTGAGTGAGTGAGTGAGTGGGTGAGTGAGTGAGTGGGTGGGTGGGTGAGTGAGTGGGTGGGTGAGAGAGTGAGTGGGTGGGTGGGTGAGAGAGTGAGTGATTGGGTGGGTGAGTGGTGAGTGGGTGGTGGGTGGGTGAGAGTGAGTGGGTGGGTGGGTGAGTGGTGAGTGAGTGGGTGAGGAGTGGGTGGGTGGGTGGGTGAGTGGGTGAGAGTGGGTGAGAGAGTGAGTGAGTGAGTGATTGGGTGAGAGAGAGTGGGTGGGTGGTTGAGTGAGTGGGTGAGTAAGTGAGTGATTGGGTGAGTGATTGGGTGAGAGTGAGTGGGTGGGTGAGTTGAGTGAGTGAGTGATTGGGTGAGAGAGTGAGTGGTGATTGGGTGAGAGAGTGGGTGGTTGGGTGAGTGGGTGGGTGGGTGGTTGAGTGAGTGGGTGAGAGAGTGAGTGAGTGATTGGGTGAGAGAGTGAGTGGGTGGGTGGGTGAGAGAGTGAGTGGGTGGGTGGGTGAGAGAGAGTGAGTGGGTGGGTGGGTGAGTGGTGGGTGAGTGAATGAGTGGATGAGTGAGTGAGTGAGTGGGTGAGTGAGTGAGTGGGTGAGTGAGTGGGTGAGTGAGTGGGTGAGAGAGTGGGTGGTTTGGTGAGTGGGTGGGTGGGTGGTTGAGTGAGTGAGTGATTGGGTGAGAGAGTGAGTGAGTGATTGGGTGAGTGATTGGGTGAGTGATTGGGTGAGAGAGTGAATGGGTGACTGGGTGAGTGAGTGGGTGAGTGAGTGGGTGAGTGAGTGGGTGAGTAAATGGGTGAGAGAGTGGGTGAGTAAATGGGTGAGAGAGTGGGTGAGAGAGTGGGTGAGAGAGTGGGTGAGTGATTGGGTGAGTGGTTGGGTGAGTGGGTGGATGGGTGGTTGAGTCAGTGAGTGATTGGGTGAGAGGTGAGTGAGTGATTGAGTGAGTGGGTGAGTGATTGGGTGAGAGAGTGAGTGGGTGAGTGGGTGAGTGAGTGGGTGGGTGAGTGGGTGGGTGAGTGAGTGGGTGATTATGTGAGTGACTACAGAGTATTGTTTGAAACCAAATATAAGGATAAAACACGTCTATAAACTGCCATAAGCCTGTAAGAATCTTCTCTGGATGGCTGAGGAATAATAAATGGTGTAAATAAGAAATAAATCTGCAGTGAATATTTCCAGTGAATTAAGAGAAGAGTCGGATGCAGCAGGGAGCCAGTGGAGGCAGCATCCTGAGCAGAACTGTGTGTGGAGATGCTGAGAGTCGGACTATTGTTCATGTATGTGTTTTGATCTTACAGGATAATTACACTTTTGCTCAGCCTGGTATTCAGAAAAAAGTGAAGGCTCTGGAGGAGCTCATCAGCCGGATCGACGGTGAGACCGCCATCTTTCTCACTCCTTTAGAGGTGTTTCAACTAAATGATAAAGTGGTGATACTCCTGCATCAGAAATTAGCCTGAGATGTAAAAACATCCTGTAACGCAGTCATGAAGCGAAATTATGATTAGAATAAGACCAGCAGGGGGAGGAGCCATGAGACCAGGATAAAATGCAAGTAGCAAAAGTTAAGCGTTTTGAGACTAATGAATAATAAAATTAGCATAAAAGTGAGATAAGTAAAGAGAGATGACGCTAGCATAATCTGAGACTAGAGGAGAAAGTGTTCCGAGATTAGCATTGCAGAAAGTCATAGAACTAGCATCACTGTGACACTGGCAAAGGAAGAAGTGAAGATTGAAGCGTTTAAAGATTAGCAAAAGAAGATAGCATAAAAACACACACACACACACACTATGTTTTAGAAAGAGAAAGGCCATTAAACTAGCTGAGATTAACATGCTAGCAATCCCAACTAGCACAAAAACTAAAAGTAACATGGGGTAAAAGGTCAGTTAGTACGGGCAAAGGCAAAACTATTAAATGATTTAGCTTAGCATGGGAAGTGTCATAACTAGCATAAGATTGAGATTAGCATGGGGGATGACATGACTAGCATAAGACTAAGATTAGCATGGAAATGTAATGACTAGATTAAGATTGCGATTAGCACGGGAAATTTCATAGCTAGCATTAGTTTGAGATTAGCATGAAAAATATTATGACTAGCATACGATTGCATTTAGCATCGAAAATGTCATGACTAGCAAAAAAAAAAAAAAACTAAGATCAGATTTGTAGCTTGGACGCTAGAATCCGACCTCGGAACCTCGTGACCTCAGACAGGTATCACGTGCAAAATAAAAACTACAACCCAGCTACACAATATGTCCAAAAGTATTAGGACACCTGAGCACAAATCTTACAAAACCTCCAAACCACAAACCAATCGTAGGCTCAGGTGTCCACAAACTTTTGATCGCACAGTGTATTCGGCTTTAATTTATATATTTATTTCCTGATCACTTCCACACGTTCTTCATTAAAACCAGCGGCTGTGGCGTGTGGAATCAGACGTGACTGTGGAAGGAAGTGCAGTGACATTTAAAAAAGCTTTTTACTTCAGAATCACGTTAATGTGGTTTTAAAAAAGACGCTAACATGCTATTACTGTATTTTTTTCCCCACCAGTGGAAATAAAAGTGAACAGAATGAATCTTTCCGTAGAAAAATAAAAGACTGTTCAGATCAGTTCAGAACATCGGATCTGCAGCAGTAAACCGATCCTGCAGAACAATTACGCACCTTTATCTTCTCCTTCACTCCATATTTGTGTGGCAAATGAGGTCACTTCCTGTCTTTCATATCTGCAGGAATAAAAAATATAAAGGGCTCATTATCAAGTCTGAAACTTTGACAAAAGAGAAATGAAAGTTAACAGACCAGGACCAAAATCATTATCACCGCCGTGTGTTCAGGGCTTTTTTTTTTTTTTTTTTGCTTCAGTCAGCACTTTTGTCTTTTGTTTTTTTTTCTCCTGTTCTCCTTCTCACACAAGTTCTTCTGCTAGACACACAAATCTCATGTTTGGACTCCACAGATCTCTCTCTCTCTCTCTCTCTGTGTCTCTCTCCCCGTGTCTCTCTTTCTTTCTCTTTCTCTCTGTCTTTTTTTCCTCTATCTCTCTCTCTGTGTGTGTGTCTCTCTCCCCCTCTCTCTCTCTCCCCGTGATTCTCTTTCTTTCTCTTTCTCTCTCTCTCTCTCTCTCTCTCTCTCTCTCTCTGTGTCTCTGTCTTTCTCTTCCACACTCCTGCTTAGTTTTTTTGCTGTACGAGTCTAAGCATTGAGCCACGAGACGAAACCAGATCAGAGGAAGAGTGTGTGTGTGTGTGTGTGTGTGTGTGTGTTTGTGTGTGTGTGTTTGTGTTTGTAAATGTGATCTGTTTAACGTCCATTTGTTTTGTCTCGAACCCAGAGGATGTGCATCTGCACTTCCAGAAGTTTGAGGTGGAGTACCTGCAGTTCGCCTTCCGCTGGATGAACAACCTTTTGATGAGGGAGCTGCCGCTGCGCTGCACAATCCGTGTGTGGGACACGTACCAGGTACACACACACACACACACACACACACACACACACACACACACTCTCTCTCTCTGGGAAAGGTCAGGGCTGCAACAATCTCAAAGCAGCCACATAAATCTTCATATAACCACTTACAGTCGCTGCATAATTATTCAGGGCATTTTTTTCCCCTTCATTTTATAAAGTGCCAAAAACTTCCGCTGTTTAAACACACTCAATGAAAATCTGAATTACTGCACCCTCTAAGAGTCTTTCTTGTCTCACACACACACACACACACACACACACACACACACACACACACACACACACACACACACATCGATGTTCTCAGCCACCATTGGTCAGACGGCCTGAACCTTCTGCTTGCTTTGTCCTGCAACTTAACCTAAACCTATTTTGAGGAAACATTTTTATTTTAATTTTTGTGATTTACCAGTTGTTTATTTAACTGATTAATTTGATTTTATTATTATTTTCTTTTAATTTTATTTTCATTCAAATCTTTTATTTATTTTATTTATTTATTTTTCTTTTATGCTTGGAAAGTGCTTTGAGATGTAACTTTTAAAGGTGCTGTATAAAACAAAGATGATGATAATTATAATTATATTATTAACATATTTGTTCAGTATAAAATGTTAATACTTTTATTTTACACTCATTTTTTGTATCAGAAAATGACAGCCTTTTGGCAAAAATATCCGTGTTTGCGCACACACACACACACACGCACACACACGCACACACACACGCACACGCACACACTCACAATGTGGCAGAACCTCATTAATGGCACCGCCGCTTCAGCGTACGATTTACAATCGTGTTGTAATCAAACGAGACTGAAATCAAACTATTTGACCAGAAACTGTGACCAAAAAAACACTTAAAACATGATTATATTAAAAAAAAACAAAAAAAAAACGATTGAGGTCTATCAAAAAAATACAATTTGTTATGTAAACATGTGCCACAAATATTTCCATCCTTTTAGATCTTCACCTGTAATGCCTGATGAGATGAGATTGGAGAATACATAGCAAGGAATCTGAAATTATTCCTCTACAAAGAATCTTTACAGGTTCTTCAGACAGGGGACCGGAGTTTTCATGGCAGGAGCTTGACTTTGTGCTCAGTAAACCATTTTGTGTTGGTTTTGGATGATTGTTCTTGTGGAAGATCATTATGCTGTATTGAACAGTTTCAGGCAGTCAGATGTAGGCGGTCTATGATGCCTTGAATCCTAGCAAAAGGTCGTGGTCCTCTTCAGTTCCTGACAATATTCATTCCTGAGCAGCAAAGAAGCAGAAGATTGTAGATTATACGCACAAGTCTTAAAACAGCTCTGATGATGGAGGCTGAGGAACTCAGCAGGATTCCATGATTGATATTAATAAGCATTTGCTTTGATGTTGCAGAAATCCACAACACTGCAGTGAAGGTCGTTGTCTGGATCAAGCGAACAGATTGGTAGCAGGTTGTTATGCCGGTTTTCTCCGCCTCCAGTCTTTCAAGTGCTCGGAGCAAGAAAGACTCCGACATATAAACGTGTGTAGGCTGAACCTCGGCTGTCTTCTGGTTCTGATCTCGGCGCTCCGATTTGGAATTGTGCCTCGCCAAATATTTTGGTTCCCACGTGAACTGCTGCGGGTTTCTGGGGATCAACTGGACACCAAAGCAAACTCCAAACACCATGAAGAACAAAATACTAACAATAGACTGTGAAGTTTTCATCAATAAAGAAAGAAAGAAAAATGAGTCAGATTAGTGTGTGCTTTTAGATTAGTCTCCACTCCATTCACTCCAAAATCTAGTGGAACATCTCGTTAAACACATATATATGTATATACACAGGGTGGTGCAGATTTTGGAACATGGGGAACTTCCATGAGGAGAAAACATTTACAGAAGGAGTCTCCAGTGTCAGTAGACTGAGATAAAGCTTTCAGAGCACAAAGAACATTACAGAGATTTATTAGATAGATAGAACTTTGTAGCGATTGTCCAGGCAGAGGAACCGAGCTGTGAAGGATGTGCTGCAAGTTAGAACAATAAAGGATGGAGATGGAAATGTGTTGACTAGTGAGGAGAGTGTGTTGAGAAGATGGAGGGAGTATTTTGAGCAGCTGATGAACGAGGAAAACGAGAGAGAGAGAGAAGGTTGGATGGTGTGGAGATGTGATGCAGGAAGTGGATAGGATTAGTAAAGAGGAAGTGAGAGCAGCGATTAAGAGGATGAAGAGTGGAAAGTCGGTTGGACCAGATGACATACCAGTAGAAGCATGGAGATGTTTAGGAGAGATGCAGTGGAGTTTTTAACCAGATTGTTTAACAGGATTCTGGAAGGTGAGAAGATGCCTGAGGAATGGAGAAGGAGTGTGCTGGTACTGATCTTTAAGAATAAGGGAGATGTGCAGACCTGCAGTAACTACAGGGGTATTAAGTTAATCAGTCACACCATGAAGTTATGGGAAACAGTAGTGGAAGCCAGGCTGAGAGAAGAGGTGACCATCTGTGAGCAACAGTATGGTTTCATGCCGAGGAAGAGCACCACAGATGCCTTATTTGCTTTGAGAATGTTGATGGAGAAGTATAGAGAAGGTCAGAAGGAGCTGTATTGTGTGTTTGTGGATTTAGAGAAAGCGTACGACAGGGTGGAGAGAGGAGTTGTGGTATTGTATGAGAAAGTCTGATTTGTCAGAGAAGTATGTGAGGGTGGTGCAGGACATGTATGAGGACAGTGTGACAGCAGTGAAGTGTGCAGTAGGAACGACAGACTGGTTCAAGGTGGAGGTTGGACTGCATCAAGGATCGGCTCTGAGCCCTTTCCTGTTTGCAGTGGTGATGGACAGACGATGAATGAGGTTAGATCAGAGGTCAGGTCTCTAACACTCTGTCTCTCTCTTTCTCAAACTGTCTCTCGTGCACGAGGTGTGGAGACATGCGCAAGGCGAGAGAGACGTGTGAGAGACATGTGTGAGGTGTGAGAAATGTATGTGGTGTGGAGGTCTACTCACTACTGCAATACTGTCTTACTGTAATAAACTCTCTAATGAGCTGCAGATCCAACTGTAGTAATGTAACCGTGTGTGTGTGTGTGTGTGTGTGTGTGTGTGTGTGTGTGTGTGTGTGTGTGTGTGTGTGTGTGTCTGTGTGTGTCTGCAGGCCGAGTCAGAGGGCTTCTCACACTTCCATCTGTACGTCTGTGCAGCTTTTCTCATCAAGTGGAGGAAGGAGATCCTCTCAATGATGGACTTCCAGGTAATAATCTAGATGGATGGATGGATGGATGAGTGTAAGGATGAATGAGTGAGTATATGGATGGATGGATGTATGGATGAATGAGTGAGTGAGTACATGGATGAATGGATGAGTGTAAGGGTGAATGAGTGAGTGAGTGGATGGATGGATGGATGGATGAATGGATGGATGAATGAGCTGATAAATAGAAGAATAGATCAGTCAGTGGATTTATGGATGGATGGGTGGATGGATGGATGGATGAGTGTGTGTGTGGATGGGTGTGCAGGTGTATATGATGGATTTAGTATGCACGTCTACACATACACACACACACACACACACACACACACACACACACACACATTCCGGTTGTCACACCGTGTAAATGCAGTAACTTGGATTATTGAGAATCATAAACTCACCTGAACACCATCGCTTTCTTCTGCTTCACTCAGGGGCTCCTGATGCTTCTACAGAACTTACCCACAATACACTGGGGCAACGAGGAGGTGGGGTTACTCCTGGCCGAAGCCTACAGACTTAAATACATGTTCGCCGACGCTCCTCGCCACTACAAGAGATGAGGATCTTCTCATCAGCCCCCCGGAGCCACTGACTCAATCAGGAGCACACCTTCATTCCTTCCTTCCTTCCTGCCTCGTTCCTTTCATCTTCTTTTAGTCTGGATGAGTTGGAATCCAGAAACCCAGGCTGGAAAAAAAAAGATCAAAAGTTCTCGCAACTGATCTCAAAAACTTCATCTCATCCTCAGGTTTTTTTTTTTAATTAACCAGAGACAGAGGAGGGACATGGTGTGTGTGTGTGTGTGTGTGTGTGTGTGTGTGTGTGTGTGTGTGTTTTATTCTCTTTTAATGTCTGCTGTATTTATGAAACTAATCACTGGACTGAAACAATCTCATGAAAGACACATCACCTAACTACACTGAGTGGCCAAAAGTATTGGGACACCTGACTTTTCCACCCATATGTGCTTCTTCACCAAACTGTTACTACAGTCGGAGGAACACGATTGTGTCGGACGTCTTTGCATGCAGGAGCATGAAATTTGTCCTTCACTTGATGTAGGAAACCCAAAACCTGTTCCAGCATGACGATTCCCTCTGTGTACACTGCCAGCTCCATGAAGATCTACATGGGTTGGAAGATGTAAAAGATCTGCTATTGAGCTCCAGTCCACCCCAGATGTCCTCAGCTTACCTACATCAGTACCTGACTTTACTAACACTGAATGAATCTTCACAAATTCTCCACAAAATCTAGTAGAACAGAAAAAGTAAAATGTTCAAAAGAGAGTGCTCAGGTGTCCACAAACTTTTGGCCATGGAGTGTATCTATTGAGCTTTGAATAAAGGAGTGGAACAGGACACTCTCTACGCTCTACAGGTTGATGTGATTCCACCTGCTATGAGTTAACGTTACAGAGTCGTTAACACTGGAGACTCCTTCCATGAGCACTAAAACTTCTTCTCACAGGAACCTGAAACAAACCCACTTTAAAAGTGCGTTCGTGTTCGCGTGATCTAGAAAACCGATTCGCCGATTTTCGACCAATCGGTGTGAAGGACGCGCGGACGTGATGTTAATCATTAGCTACCTGTGGAACACGTTATGGCTTCTTTATGGCTTAATTCTTTTAAAAAAACAAGATCACAGATCACATCAATAATCCTGCGAAACCGGTTGAGATCCAGCTGCCGGAACGTTGCCATTCCCAATCCGTAAAACTAGATAACTTACACCTCATTTCCCACATCACGTCTTGTTGCTATAGCGACTGATTCGAAGGCGTAAGCATGTCTGGTTAAAAACACAGACGCTCGGTTTTAAAAGGGACGTAAGGAAATAGATGAGTTTTGAAGCGTCTGGATGTCCCACAAGAAAATCGAATGAAATTTTAATATTAATATCTGTATTGTAAAAGAGCCACACACCCCATTCATTTAGTAATGCAAGCTGCAGTGTGTGTGTGTGTGTGTGTGTGTGTGTGTGTGTGTGTGTGTGTGTGTGTGTGTGTGTGTGTGTGGGGACCGAGGAATTATTAACGCAGCATGAACACACTCCTGAAAACAAACTGACATGGAACTTTATTTTTTAACACAGATGTGAGATCAGTTTCTTTAATCCAGAGCTTTATTTAGATGATCATTTGAGGACTGATCCAGGGGTCAGCAGGTTCTTCAGCCTTCTGCTTTTTTCTTTCTAATTGTTTTATAATTGGGTGAACGCAATCCGAAACCCATTCACGAGTCTGATTATTAGATATTTTAAGGTGACACGAGTGTAAAACTAATATTTTGCTGTACAGATTCGACTCGAGCAATCGGTTTTCTAATCCGAATCCGATCAGATGCTTTTGCTCGTGGAGAGACGCCTCTCCTCCAGCATACTTTAGAAACCGGAGCGAGCGGGGTACGCGGATACACTATGCGGTCAAAAGTATTTGGACACCCGACCTTTACCACCCACATGTGCTTCTTCTCTGATCTTGGAGGCACACAATTGTATAAGCATGTTCTCGAAGATCTTCATTAAGATCTGCTTTATGTGGGTTGGAGTGGAAGATCTCCCGCTATAGATGAATATGAATGCTGATACACCTCAGGCCTCCTCACCTCTAAAGAAAATCTAGAGGAACATCTTCCCAGAAGACCGGAAATGTTTAATTATAAATAGGAAGCACATCCCAATCGTATGGTCAGGTGTCCACAAACTTTGGCCTTGACGTTTTCTGCTGATGTGTTTTATTGTGAAGTAAATCTAAAGCCATGCTGTATTTACGAGCCGGTGTTGATTTTTTTATTAAAGCGTATCTACAGAAGGAGGTCTGGAGCAGATCTTTAGGTGTTTTATGGCTTTTTTTTCCTGCTTGTACGCACAGAGGACTCGTGTTGATCTTCATCCTGCTCTCCAGATGTGATAGTTTGAACATGTTTATCTGCTCCGAATGATCTGACGATGCCTTGACGATGTGACAATCCCTGACCCGTGTGTGTTCGCTGATTTACTGACTGATCGCCTGAAACTGTGTGTAATTTTTTTTTCGTCTTTTTTTTTATAAAACACACTGTGATGTTTCTTGGTGATTTTTTTTTATTTAAAGCTGTTATACCTACAAATACATAGTGTGTGTGTGTGTGTGTGTGTGTGTGTGTGTGTTATTCAGTAATTACTGAATGCCTGATTTCTGTGTGTATGGGGGAGGGGGTGTTATGGCTCTATTGTTTACACAAATTAATGATGTAAACAAAGTCATTAGAGTTGCAAAGCCTATTTTCACGGGCTATTGAGTCTGGGCTCATCAGTACACACTGTGTGTGTGTGTGTGTGTGTGTGTGTGTGTGTGTGTGTGTGTGAGGAGGTGACACGCTTTTAATCAGTTTGGAATTCATTGTATGGCCTAAAATCAGGCAAAGATGTAGGCAGGCTTTTGGAGGTGATCTGATCTCCAGGTGAAGAATGTATTTATGACCACACGTCTGAAAGGAGACATGGAGTGGTAGAGGATGGAGAAATCAGTGGTGGAATGGTAGAGAATGGAGGGATCAGTGGTGGAATGGTAGAGGATGGGGAGGGATCAGCATTGGAGTGGTAGAGGATGGGGAGGGATCAGCATTGGAGTGGTAGAGGATGGAGGAATAGGTGGTGGAGTGGTAGAGCATTGGGGATGAGTGGTTGAGTGATGAGTGTAGCAATGGTAGAGGATATAGGGATCAGTGGTGGAATGGTAGAGGATGGAGGGATCAGTGGTGGAATGGTAGAGGATGAAGGCATGAGCGTTGAAGTGGTAGAGGATGGAGGGATGAGCGTTAAAGTGGTAGAGGATGGAGGGATGAGCGGTGGAGTGCTAGAGGATGGAGGATCAGCGTTGAAGTGGTAGAGGATGGAGGATCAGCGGTGGAGTGGTAGAGGATGGAGGGATCAGCGGTGGAGTGGTAGAGGATGGAGGGTTTAGCGGTGGAGTGGTAGAGGATAGAGGGATCAGCGGTGGAGTGGTAGAGGATAGAGGATCAGCGGTGGAGTGGTAGAGGATAGAGGATCAGCGGTGGAGTGGTAGAGGATGGAGGAGGAGTGGTTGAGTGATGAGTGGAGTAGTGGTAGAGGATGGAGGGATCAGCGTTGAAGTGGTAGAGGATGGAGGGATCAGCGGTGGAGTGGTAGAGGATGGAGGGTTTAGCGGTGGAGTGGTAGAGGATAGAGGATCAGCGGTGGAGTGGTAGAGGATAGAGGATCAGCGGTGGAGTGGTAGAGGATAGAGGATCAGCGGTGAGTGGTAGAGGATGGAGGGAGGAGTGGTTGAGTGATGAGTGGAGTAGTGGTAGAGGATGGAGGGATCAGCGGTGGAGTGGTAGAGGATGGAGGGATGAGTGGTGGAGTGGTTGAGTGATGAGTGGAGTAGTGGTAGAGGATGAAGGGATCAGCGTTGAAGTGGTAGAGGATGGAGGATCAGCGGTGGAGTGGTAGAGGATGGAGGGTTTAGCGTGGAGTGGTAGAGGATAGAGGGATCAGCGGTGAGTGGTAGAGGATAGAGGATCAGCGGTGGAGTGGTAGAGGATAGAGGGATCAGCGGTGGAGTGGTAGAGGATGGAGGGAGGAGTGGTTGAGTGATGAGTGGAGTGGTAGAGGATGGAGGGATCAGCGGTGGAGTGGTAGAGGATGGAGGATGAGTGGTGGAGTGGTTGAGTGATGAGTGGAGTAGTGGTAGAGGATGGAGGGATCAGCGTTGAAGTGGTAGAGGATGGAGGGATCAGCGGTGGAGTGGTAGAGGATGGAGGGTTTAGCGGTGGAGTGGTAGAGGATAGAGGATCAGCGGTGGAGTGGTAGAGGATAGAGGATCAGCGGTGGAGTGGTAGAGGATGGAGGGAGGAGTGGTTGAGTGATGAGTGGAGTAGTGGTAGAGGATGGAGGGATCAGCGGTGGAGTGGTAGAGGATGGAGGGATGAGTGGTGGAGTGGTTGAGTGATGAGTGGAGTAGTGGTAGAGGATGAAGGATCAGCGTTGAAGTGGTAGAGGATGGAGGGATCAGCGGTGGAGTGGTAGAGGATGGAGGGTTTAGCGGTGGAGTGGTAGAGGATAGAGGGATCAGCGGTGGAGTGGTAGAGGATAGAGGGATCAGCGGTGGAGTGGTAGAGGATAGAGGGATCAGCGGTGGAGTGGTAGAGGATGGAGGGAGGAGTGGTTGAGTGATGAGTGGAGTAGTGGTAGAGGATAGAGGGATCAGGTGGAGTGGTAGAGGATGGAGGGATGAGTGGTGGAGTGGTTGAGTGATGAGTGGAGTAGTGGTAGAGGATGGAGGGATCAGCGTTGAAGTGGTAGAGGATGGAGGGATCAGCGGTGGAGTGGTAGAGGATGGAGGGTTTAGCGGTGGAGTGGTAGAGGATAGAGGGATCAGCGGTGGAGTGGTAGAGGATAGAGGGATCAGCGGTGGAGTGGTAGAGGATAGAGGATCAGCGGTGGAGTGGTAGAGGATGGAGGAGGAGTGGTTGAGTGATGAGTGGAGTAGTGGTAGAGGATGGAGGGATCAGCGGAGTGGTAGAGGATGGAGGATGAGTGGTGGAGTGGTTGAGTGATGAGTGGAGTAGTGGTAGAGGATGAAGGGATCAGAGGGGCAGTGGTTGAGGAACTTAGTGAAGTGTAGTGTAAGAGCTTTGAGGTAGAAGGTCAGTTTTCAGTGATCATAAATGTTTAAATTCTGATGCAGCAGCTACAGGAAGCCAGTGGAGATGTGTAGAAGTGGGGTGGTTGGAAGAACTTAGGGGGGTTGAAAACAATTCCTTTAAAAGCAGACAGTCCAGGACCGAGTTGCAGTGGTCCAGTGTTGAGATGACGAGGGACTGGATAAGAACCTGAGCAGCGATCCTTCAGCAGCAGGAGTTCAGGACCTTGGACGAGGGTGCAACAGGGGCTGGCTTAGGGGTTAATGGCTTTTAAACTCAACCTTCTTTAACCACTGGACCATGATGTGACTTTCACAGGGAAAAGATTCACTGCCAGACCAGACCATATACACTACATTTACTCCTTCAGCATGAAGAAAAGGGGGAAAAAGTTCCTCTCTTGCGAGAATCTCCAAAAAAGTTTTTTTTTGAGTGCAGGAGAATGAAACTTTCCCCTTCACTTGAATAAATGGGCCAAAGCTGTTCCAGCGTGGCGATGCTCCTGTGCACAAAGCCAGCTCCATGAAGATCTGCGTTACATGGGGTGGAGTGGAAGATCTCCTGCTATTGAGCTCCAACCCTATTAAACATGAATCAATGTGAATGCTGACTGCACCCCAGGCCTCCTCACCTTCTCACCCTCATCACTACCTGACTAACACACATCCATGTGGCTGAAGGAGCACAAAATCTAGTGGAACATTTTCCTGGAATAGTGAAGGTCATTAGAACAGCAAATGGAGACTGAGCGTGGAATAGGATATTTGAAGAGTACTTACCAATCTTATGGTCAGGTGCCCACAAATCTTTGGCTACATAGTGGCATTGCTTCACCACCCTGGTTTTAGAGGTCAGGTGTAGATGATCAGCGTCAAGTAAAGCGCATTGCAGGTGCGCAGCTCACATCAACAACGGCTCGTTAACCCCATGCTAATTGCTTAACGAGCGTTAACTCATGGGGTCATTTCCCAGACCAAGACTGATTGGCAGCTGACAGGCCTCTCATTACCCTCATTATCTCACACTTATAAACACACACACAGTATGTGCCTTTTGCATATATACAGAAATAATTATTCTTAACACACACACACACACACAGAAGGAGACGGAGTATATACCTAGATGTAGTCACATCCAATGTAAAGCTCATACATAGAGAAGCAACTCTCTTGGCTACACCCACACACACACACACACACACACACACACACACACTTTGGTATATATGGTATATGAGACCCTCCATAATAAATAATCCATACTACATTTACGACAATCAAGTGCCTCTGCAATTCTATTTGAACTATGGTTCCTCATATTCCTGATGTGAGTGTGTGGTGCAATATTCTCGCATCCATCTAGTCCTACAATTGCCTGGAATTCCATCCACTATACTTGAGTATATTCCTACACTTGACTGAATCTCTGAAGATGCCTGACATGCAGATTAGACACACCTTTACGTCCTCCCATGTACACACCTCTGCCGGAGGGTTTGCTACGCTGTTCTTGATGGTGTGCATCACTATTACAAATTAGAACCTTTCAAAAAATGTAACACTGAAGATCAGAGTCTAAGAGTTAGATAACAGACTACAGACACAGGTCAAAGAAGCTAATGATCCCCCACACATGTAAGTGTCCTTTCCCCTTCAGTGAATTATGCTAATGAGGACACCAGAGGTGGGTGTGGCAAGAAAAACTCCCCAACATTGTGAATGTAAAGAAAAAGCCTTAAGAGGAACTGGTCTCTGAGACACGCCATCTCAAGCTTACAACATTGGGAATGTGGAGAAGTGGTAGCTCACTGGATAAGATGTTGGTTCTGATCAGAAGGTTATGGGTTCAACTGCCACTGCTGGGATCTCTAGCAAAGCTCTTAACCCTTAATTCCTCTGCTGTATAAGTGAGATAAATAAGTCATTCTGCATAAGGACATCTACCAAATGCTATACATTAAAATGATCTCATTTACACACTGAGAAGGTGAGGATCAAGGGCCTTGCTCAAGGGCCCAGCAGTGGATGGTTGGTGGTTTTGGTGGTTTGAACATTCCAAAAATTCATAAATCCAACCTCTTTTGAGGTCTCAACCAATGACCCTGTCATCCAACCACCAGGTGGAGCTATCTTTTGAATACTGACATCTTTCCATTCCTTCTACGTTTACTTCCTGTTTGTAGGATCGCTTTATTGATTCCATGGATCTCGTTCTTAAAAATGAACAAATCTTTTTTTTTTTTTATTATTTACTTCATTTCGTTCCTACCATCAGAAATACATTTTTTAATAAGTAGATCCCCAACATGTCTACATGCACCAACTTTGACTACAGTTCCAATAATATATAAAAAACACTGCACAGCGTCTGTGGGAGTCACGTCACAAAAGAACGAACCACTCGGACTAGGAGAGCCGGACTACTAAACGTTGATTCCTGGACATAACCTACAGAGATTTTGCAATGCTTTGCTGATGCACCTGAACATTTTCACCATAGTATCATGGTCCTGCCTTCTGCGTGTTGGGCTGTTTGTTCTTGACCGTTGCCTGCTCTGCTGACCACGTTTCTGCTTATAGATTTGTTCATAAAACCTTTCTGTAAATGGATTCTAACTTGGCCTTGACAATATCCAGAAGAGGAAACCAGAACATCTTATTGCAAATTAAAGTCCACAAAATCATTACAAGTCTTTATGATTCTGATGAGAGGGTTTTGAGTTCTAATCCTACTATTGTTGAGATGTTTGGGCCTGTAAGGCTCTTTAACAATCAACTACTCAGGAGTATAAATAAAATAATTATCATTATGGATGAGGTTGTCTACCAAGAGAGTATCTGTCTATAGCAGGGGGCACCAGGTCGCCCGCAAGGACCACATGAGTCGCCCGCTGGCCTTTTCTAAAGATAGCTCACCATAGCGCCACTTACCAGTGAGCTGCATCAGATTTTTTTTGTTGCTTTTCTTTTTTGAATCTGTCACGAATAGACCAGGAATCGGAAACAGGAGTATGGGTAAACACCTTGTCTTTATTTAGTCTGAACATATACAAGGCAGAGGCTTGAGGAGAAGTATGAACCGGAGAGCACGTATAAACCGTAATGTGGGTAGGATCCGTAATGCAGGTAGTTCAGGGATGATCACCAATATGAACTGTTAAAGGCAAACATATCTTGAGCGCTTCCTCCGGAGCGTGGAGCATGGAAGTACAGGGAATACTAGTGGTAGGAAGTCCGGTAGATCTCTAATGGCAACGAGTAGATCCGACCGTGAGGGAGGGGGAATCGGGACCTTCTAAAGGGGAAAGGTAATGGGGAACAGGTGTAGGTGATTAGAGCAGGGAGAGGCTGAGTGAGAGTTAGAGCCTTGGAGGGAGGCATGGCTGGTGGTCCCCTGACAAAATCGCACTTGCATTGGTGTGAATTTAAAAATAACAATATTAAAATATATACATGAGTAGATGAATATCATTAATTATTAATAATAACATATAATTAAAGGTAAATTGAGCAAATTTGTTATTTTAGAAGTGTGTATCAAACTGGTAGCCCTTCACATTAATCAGTACACAAGAACTAGCTCTCAGTTTCTAAAAGGTTGGTGACCCCTGGTCTATAGTAACTTTCTTACAAGTAGAATCGTAAATACAGAGTTTCTGATTGCAGGTGTACTTTCATAAAAACCTTCATAGAAGATAGAAATGCAGCACTCAGCTGTTATCTTTTCTCCATCAGATTGATGAAAGCTGTGACTCAGTCCTTCAAAAAGAAAAAAAACCCATCAGAATCTTATTCGATTACTATTGTGGAAAGAACATCAGGCTTTAAGGTGGATGTAGGCACGGTGTCTGGATCATCTAAACAGCAGTCTTCATTAGGTTATTAAAAGCGTTGAGGGACCTGAAGATCATAAGATCATCTGTTTTACAGAGAAGTGATTTTATTGAGGAGAAAAGGAGTTATAGAGGACATCTTGGAATGCTGATTTCCTCAAAAATGGGTGCAAAAGAGGAAAAAAGCAAAGAATGATAGAGTGAAAAAAAAGCAGTAAAGCACACAAGGAGACACAAGAAGGAGAAAAATACCTTAGGACATGCAGGACACGGCTATAAATAAATGTAGTAGCTGCTCCAGTAGGCTTCGAGTACAAAACCCCCCCTCCCCCCTATTCTTTCAGAAAAAAGAAGGAAAAAATGTCAGCTCTCCCTAAAAAGGACTTTTTCTGTCTCCTTAAATCGACCGTACGCTACAGGAGGCGTCTGGAGACCTTTAAAAAAACAAAAACAAAGAATGAGTCCATGGATCAAAGAACTCAAATGGAGAAGAATAAAAGCATTGCTAATGAAACAAGCTTCATTCAATACAGTTTATCTTTGTATCATAGTGAACATCTCCACATTCCATCTCCTGCTGCAGCATTTAATGCATCGCTCGCTCCTTCACCTCGTCAGTCAATGCTCAGGAACACCACTGAGAAGATATGATTTGAATGGTGGATTGTTCTCAGCACAGCGGTGACACTGACGTGCTAATGGCATCTTAATGTGCGTTACTGAGATTAGAAATCAAAATTCCATTGTGTTCCTGCTGGGCTGAAAAACAGTCTATCAGTCAAACATTCCCAGCCATCAGAAGTGTTTAGGTCATGAAGTGACACTGATAATGACCAGAGAACAATGAAATCATAAAACCCCAGGAAATGAGCTACACTATATGAACAAATCTTGGTAGACACCTGCCATTCATTCGTCCCCATTTGCTGTTATAATAAATTCCACTCTACTAGCAAGATGTTCCACTAGAGTTTGTGGAGATTTGAGTTCATTCAGCCAAAAGGATGTGTGTTAGTAAAGTCAGGAACTGACGTAGGTGAGAAGGTGAGGAGTTCTGAGGGTGCAGTCAGCATTCACATGCATTCATCTTCAATAGGTTTGAAGCTCTACAGCAGGAGATCTTCCACAACTTCCAACCCATGGAAAGCTGGCTTTGTGCACAGGGGCAGTGTCATGCTGGAACAAGTTTGGGTCTTCTAGTATTCCCCAAATTATATACAGTATGGGGCCTCCTGTTTTTTCTCTCGTGATTCTGCACTTCAGGATAAACGTCACATTAACGCCATGTTTTTAGGTCGCCGTATTTGGATATAAAAGTTTAAGAATTGCTGCAACTTTCTTCATATTTATGAAACTCGATATTGAACATTCGCTTTCTGTGGAACAGTGTTTTTGTCTCATTAAGCCAACATCGCTGTGAGTCACTATGCAGGCGTCTAGCGTACACCTGAGAGTCTGGACTATACAGTCGATAAACATGGCCAGGAATTTCCGAACTTGGCAGATGGCCAACCACAGGCACGTGAGACTTTTTTTCAGTCCCATGACTGAAACCTGCTCCAGAAAGTTTGTTGTGTAATAAAAGAAAAATTGAATTTTCTTTGCTAGAAACTTGGAAACGGTGGAGATGCTGAAGCCTGTGGCCAGAACAGTGCACAAAAGTTGAAAAGCCTCTGTGACCTGTGTTGGTCTGAATTTGACTAAACACACGTGTGAGAAGATCAAGATTTAGAAGCAAAATAGACCATTCCAAGTTCCAGTGAGGCGTAAAATCCACACACTATTACAGTTAGTCTGTAAGACTTTACTAACACACATATGAATCTCCACAAAATCTAGTGGAACATCTTCCCAGAAGAGTGGAGCTCATTATACAGTAAATGGAAACTAAATATGGAATGAACACAAAAATCCCAAATATACAATAATCCCATGTAGTGTATATTTGAGTTCTAGGAGGCAGTATGAGGGTATGGGTGGGTGACATGATGATGATGATGAAGATGAAGATTTGCTTCCATCATTGTCACAGATGACAGAAAAGCGAGCTGATATTGAATTATAAAAAACGTTTCACTGTATGAATACCAACTAGTTTTTCTTGAGGGTGATGTATTCTTAAAAAAAACCCACGAGGTGCCTTCATCCAAACTGAACGCGTTTACTGGAGGTGGTTTGGGTTTGGAGGCGAAGGCAAAATACTCCCTCTGTCCCCGAGCTTTTCTAAATTAATGCATTTATTCAGTCTATTTGTCTTCCTCTGTATCTCTTCACCGTGCCTTTCTCTTCCTCATGAAGAACACGGAGACATCGGTGGCCCCGTTGCGATTTGTGTAAATACTTCTGGTTCTTCTGCTTTGTCGAGTGCAGATTTGTCATCAGTCTCCAGTCGCACAGACAGTAAAGTTCCTGCACATATTCCACATCTATCACAGCGAGAGCTCTGCAGAGGCCTGTCCGGCTGAAATATTGATCAACACTGCTGGTGCAAAGCGCTTAGAAGCTGCTTCCCAAAAAACCCACCACTTCTACAAAGTTTATTTAGGGTCACAGTGGAACAGATTGGCTTTTTGAAGCGAATACTGCCTGAGGCATGCCGTCTGAAGTTTTTATTTCAACTGAGGTTTCAAGTTCAGCCGAGCAGAACAGAGATGTTTCATGTTTTGCTGAAGTAATGGTAATGATTTCAGATTTCTCGCTTGTTTAGGGGCCAGTTTTGCAGCAGGGGGAATCCCTTTTGTTTAAGGGAATCCCCATCGCTGTCTGATACGATATTTTCGAATCCAAAAAATTGAATGAAGAACCGAGGAGCAAAACTTACCCACAATTCATTGCAATTTAATATTTCTGTTTACAGAAGAAGAGGGATCGGTGGAGTGGTAGAGGATGGAGGGATCAGTGGAGTGGTAGAGGATGGAGAGATCAGTGGAGTGGTAGAGGATGGAGAGATGAGTGGAGTGGTAGAGGATGGAGAGATGAGTGGAGTGGTAGAGGATGGAGAGATGAGTGGAGTGGTAGAGGATGGAGGGATCAGTGGAGTGGTAGAGGATGGAGAGATGAGTGGAGTGGTAGAGGATGGAGAGATGAGTGGAGTGGTAGAGGATGGAGGGATCAGTGGAGTGGTAGAGGATGGAGAGATGAGTGGAGTGGTAGAGGATGGAGAGATGAGTGGAGTGGTAGAGGATGGAAGATTTATAGAACAATGGATCACATAAAACAATTATTTTAGATGAATGTCATTTGAAGGTCATTCTGATGTCCATGTCCACCAAAATATCTATATTATTATACAAATATATTGATTACCATGTATTAATATAACAGGACCTACTATAGCATCTCTCTCTCTCTCTCTCTCTCTCTCCCATTCTGTTTCTATCTCTCCGTCCTTATTTCACTCCATTTATCTCTTCCACACTGTGACGAAGAGAACACCTCTTGTGTTCTTTCTCTCTCTCTCTCTCTCTCTCTGGGAATTTAGCTATAATTGTACAGGATGGTTTGGAGCGAGTGAATGTTCTCCACCTTCACAGAAACATGACTCAGAGTTTACAGCAGGACGGAAACTAAACCGTATGAATTGAGTGTTTCTGTTTCTTCATTTATAAATAAAACTTTTACAAATTATAATCTTTTACACACACACACACACACACACACACACACTTGTATACGATGTCTTCAGGTGCAGGAGCATGAAATTTGTCCTTTAGTTAACCCCACAAAGCCCCAAAGCCAGCTCCATGAAGATTTGCTTGACATGGGATGGAAAGGAAGATCTCGTGCTGTAAAGCTCCATCCCTATTAAACATTAATAGATGTGAACGCTGACTGCTTACTGCTTAACGCTTACTTACCTCCTCACCTTCTCACCTACATCACTACCTGACTTTACTAACACACTTGTAGCTGAATGAGCACAAATCTCCACAAAATCTAGTGGAACATCTTCCAGAAGAGTGGAGCTCATTATCACAGCAAGCGGGGACTAAATATGGAGTGAGATGTTCATAAAGCACAGAATCTTATGGTCAGGTGTCCACAGAATGTCCGCCATGTGTGTAATTCCTTATAAAGTGTGTAATAAGTGTGTAAAGTGAACGTGTTTATGATTTGTGTTTATATATAAATGAAGTGACGGCGTAACAGTGGCTCCTGGTGTGAGATGATTTCTGTGTGAGTGTAGTTTATTTAGCAGGCTACTGAATGCGAATCCTTTGTTGAAATGAGAAACGCACGTGTGTGTGTGTGTGTGTGTGTGTGTGTGTGCGCCACTGGAGCTGACACTTCACATCTTCAATGCGCTTCACTGAGTCTTTCAAGTCTCCCAGGGCCACTTTGCATCATTTAAAAGACGTCATGCAGCTACAGTGCGTCTGTCACAACAAACAGCATGAATACATGCATAACTAAGCTGTAAAACACTCCAGTCGTAATCACGCACGGTCCGAATGCTAACAGCCTGCTAACGTCGTACACGTGCGGAACACGTCCCGAATTCACGCCACATTCCCGGACTAATTAGTGCCTGGACTCACACTTCAACCACCTCAGGATTCATGAGTGAAATATTGTAGTGCCTGTGCACTGAAATCCTGCTATCTGCTATTATCCAGATGAGTTAAGAGGGTTTTTTGATGTTCTGGTTCCTCTGAAGGCCTCTCACAGAGTTTTGTTGCTCTTCTCAATGGCTTGCTCATTTGGGATTTAGATCCAGACCCAGATTTCTGCAAAGAAAAAAAAAGTGCTATAGGAAGAAAATAATACTGAATGAACTCCAGCAGATGTATAGACTTTCACACGACGATTGTTCCTTAAAAGTTCTTTGGAGTAAGTGAAAGCTTCTTATTGATGTTTATATCAGGGGTCCTGAAACTACGGCCCGCGGGGGGAATACGCCCCGTTTGTAACATTTGCCAGAAACATATTTTAAAAATGTGATTTTGAATTTGTTTTATTTCAATAAATCATTGACGCCACGTGTTGATGTTTTTCACACGTGAGACCGCACGCTGCACGGAGAGCGCTATATTATATTTATTATTATTTATATACATTAGCACTTTTTTTCATGATTCAGTACTGTAGTACTATTTTACATGCAGTGTTTTGTTTTTAGCATTTTTATTCAGTATCCTTTTAAACTATCGTTTGATTAATCGGTTATCGGCGAGTACGATCCAAACCAGATATTTTATCAGTAAACTGGTTCGACCTCTAGTTATTAACGCAGCCTAATTATTTGTTGGATTCACCCACCAAATGCATAAGAAAGTAAATGTTTGGATTTCAGTAGCAATAAATATAAAAAAATGTCATTTTTGACAGTAATAATTCTCTTTTAATAGGCTTTTGAAAAGTAATGTTCATTTGTTTGTACGGTGCAGAACAAAATAAACAAATAAAAAAAAATTGGAATCTTCACAATAATAATCACTCTGAATCATGGCACTTTTTTATGGGCCGACCCTCCCCCCATTAACCAAAGAAAAAATTATGTCACAGAAAAAAAGTTTGGGGACCCCCACTTTATATACTCTGTGTACAGATGTGGACAGATGTGTTGGTACCACTAATAAAGTAATGAAAATAATTGGATATTAGTGATGTTTCAAACTAATAGTTTTCTTAATAATGTACTAAGATGCATACTGATGAGCCATAATGCTTCTGGGAGAAACTTCTAACGCATGACCCCTTCACAAACACGCCTTTGAAGTGCAAAAAAAAAAGGAAGTTACAGCTCTACCTCTGCCATGTTAATCTGTATTCTACATGCCTCTCAGGACACGCCTCGGTCTCTGTGGTGTTGTGATACGTCATGTTTATGTAGCGGCGGCGGCGGTGCTGAGAGAACGTGCTCGAGAAACGGTTTAACGATGAGAAATCGATCTACATATCAAATATTGATCACAAATTATTGGTCACTTTTTAAATAATAAAAGTGCAGCACAGTGACTGATAATTATATGTAAATAAAAACATTTTTTACCGACGCAAATATGTTAAAAATCTAATCATTGCAATACAAATGCTAACTTGTCTCCAACACTTTTTAAAGAATCGCTGAATCTTACCTTCCCTAGTCTGGAGAAACCCTTGAACCCTGAGACAGCTGGAGCAGAGTGCTCATGAAGAGTGCCACAGGGCAGACCAGAGTCTCACTGAGAGCTTCAGAACATGCTCTGATCACCTCAACCTGTGTCTTGATTGCTTGTGGACTTGTTTCTTGATTCCTGATCACACACCTGTTTCCCGTTTCACATGTATTGTTCACAACCTGCTCTTTACTCGTTGTATTGCGCCCCCAGGTGTTCAGGTGGTCTTTCCTGTGTCATTTCATCTTTTGTTGGTTCACGTTTTTAACATAAATCTAACATCTGCTCTTGTATCTTTCCCACATGAAAATGAACATAAAATGAAAAAATTCTCTACTTTTCTCTACAAAAACTTATTCCAAGTCTTAAAAACCTACTGATCTTATTTTGAGAATAAAATATGATACAAGAGCAGATCGTATATGATTATTATGATTGTTTGAAAAAATGTTCAGAAGATTTTTTTATTTAGTTAGTAAAGGTTAAAGTTCGTCATTTTACATGCGAATTGAGGTTAATTACCATCAGAGACGTCGTTTGAGGCCTTGTATATTTTAAGTATTAATTTTTTCTGTAATAACTGCTTTTAAGGTTGTCCAGTAAATAAAATGCTCAATAATCACACTTTTCATTTATTATAATTTATTCCAAATGTTATTTTATGTGAACGCTAATACTTTTCTGGAATTTATGGCTTTTGAATAAATTTTTTTGTAGTTTGATTTCAGTTTCTCATGTTGAAGATCTTTCAGTGTTCAGTAACGACAAAATACATTCCATAATGTTTTACTTTGCAGTAAATTAAATTAATTTGAGACGCAATGATTTTGTTTTGTTTTTGCATCGTGACTATTCTGTTACAAAACATTTCATTTAAATAAATAATTGTTGACAATACGCATGTAATTAATGAAGTTAATTGCACTTAAATCGACTGATTGGAAGGTGTTTTAATGCTTATTTAAAATCATGTACCAGCCAATCAGAATCAAGCATCAGGAATCCCTGTTCTCATCTGCATTACATTACATTACGTTAATGTCATTTGGCAGACGCCTTTATTCAGAGTGACTCGGTTATTTCAGTTATACAGCTGAACAGTTGAAGGTTAAGGGCCTCGATCACAGGCTCAGCAGTAGCAGATTGGTGGCAGTGGGATTGGCAGTGGGATTTAAGCCCTTGACCTTCCGATCATAAGTCGGACATCCCTGTCTCTTTGTATATTGTTGTATTTATGTATAGTTCCAGCATTAACTTGTATCCTAATAAGAACACGTGTATTGAACGCTAATGTCTGATATACGCCCACGTAGCCGTTCCCGTCACGTGTATGCCGATGTGGGATCCTCCGCACCAGCAGCAGCAGAGCCCCTGGACGAGCAGGTCTTCAGTAACGAGCGTACTCTGCCTTCTCCGATAGTTAAGAGTTTGCAGAGGGACCACTTCACAATGAAGTGCTAATGAGAGTCTTAATGACGTTGCACATCGATCGATCGAGTGTGATGCCACCTGGCAGGGATGATGCCCGCTGGGCGAGCACAGCTGTTTCAACATTGATTACCTTTTTCTTTTTTTCGTGACTAAAAATCATTTGAAGATTCTTCTATCGAGCAGTTTGCCATCTGAAATCACTTCGGACGTAAACGCGATCCTGGTGCTTGGTCGATTGATACTTCTCTTTCAGTCGCCTTATTGAAGAAAGACAGAACAATAAATTGGAAAAAAAATGTATAGGTTGTTGAAAATCCTTTTTAGATCTTTTTTGGTGTTTTTTATCTATTTTTTTTTATTGGGTGTCTGAACACGCTTGGAGGAGAACACTAACTTTTATTCAGGAACTTACAGATGGGTGCATTTCTTCAGTGTCATTTATATCAACAAGGTGAAAGAGGAAAGCCATCACTCATAACCAGGGAACAAAACTAATATTGCTGTGGCATTAATCGAGATTCAAACTTGCCCTCTCCTGGTGCTGGGGCAAACAGAGTGACAGCTGTGAAACCTGGGATCTAGATCCATGCCTGTAAATTACACAAATGATCTGGAGAGCTAAATCAGCATGACCTTTTCTTCACTCTCCACCCCATCCTCACCCCACCTACATCCTTGTGGCTGAATGATTCTCCACAAAATCTAGTGGTAGATTTTCCCAGAAGAGTGGAGGTGGAGTGGAGGAAGATCTACCACTGGTGTATACAGTCAGAAGAGAAGACAGCACTGGAGGCCAGTGATCTGAATGATCTTTCTGTCCAATCCACCGTATACTCATGAGAAAGAAAATACTTTTCATGTTAAAGAAATAACGAAGAGGCCGGGAGGAGGTTGGATCGCTCGGATGAGGCATCAGATTCACGTATTGCGGCAGATGCAGGATGCAGACTGACCTCAATAAAGTTGGTTCAGTGTTTAATGTTCACCAGAAATGCAGCAAGGAACAAAATATTCTATAAATATACATGAAGGAAGGAACATTTTAATAAGAAAAAGAAGATTCCCAAAGAAAGGTCTCGAATGCTGGTCACATGGGGTTAGGGTTTGAGTTCGGGATATTTTTACGCATTCCACATTATTTCCAACAACCTTGTTTCTAAAAGTTCCAAACGATGAAATATGGAGCAACTTTATTGCAAACTCTTTTTCCCACTCTGAGTGTAATCACACGTGGACGACTTTTTATCCAGGGACAGAAATCGTTTAATATGCAATCATTTTTACACGCTGTGAAGTTGTACACGCCGTCACATTGCTGCAGTTATGCTGAAACCTGGTTCTGTGCCTAGTCTGAAATTATGAATCAGATTAACCCTGGATTATCTCAGTTCAGTTTATTTATCATTTGAATAGACATTAAATAATTCACAGCTGGTATATGAGGTGGCATTAAAATGAGAAACGGTGTAACTGGTGCGGTTCTGACCCACGTACGTTCTCACATCCGCCATTTCATCACGGACAGCGAGTTAGAACAAAGAACAAACGTGAAATTCTGCATGAAACTGGGCGAATCGGCCACAGAGACGTTTGACATGCGACGCCACAACGGGTCATTTGAGGTGCTTCAAGAGCTCGAAAGATGGCGAGAGATCAGACCTTCGACGAGCTGCTTTTATATGAGTATACACAATATGGCTGCCTCACACACCATAGTTT
>NC_060900.1:28301165-28343665 GCF_014805685.1 Silurus meridionalis
GAGAAATAGAAAGATGGAGAGCGATAGATTTCCATCACCAGTCTCACTGTAGTGTGTTTAAGCAGAACTATTTGTTTTGTGTTAATTCAGCACCTGTCACTGAACCCTGAATTATTCATCTCTCATGTACTGAAAGCCTTCTCCTGCTGAGAGTCCTGTGTGTGTGTGTGTGTGTGTGTGCTTCAGGGAAGACCTTGTCTCTGAGTTATGCCGTAGCATTCCTGCACTTTTTTCCCTCCTCGGTGACTTCGTGGCAGATGATGATTGATGGCCAGTGTCCGAGCGCGCCGTGGCGAGAGCGCTAATATTTCTCCGGATACTTGGCACATTTGTGTCAAACAGATGATTGCTGTGGGTGTGTTCACCATGGCAGAATAACAAATCACTTCTTTTACATCTTTGGTTCCTCCCTCGCTTCTTTATGCACACACTTACACACACTTACACACTCTTACAGGGCTCTCCGTGGTTCCTCTCGCTTCTCCTCACCTCACCTCCTCTCCCTCCTGCAATCTTTAAAGCTTTAAATTACCTTCACTGTTCCTGTCATGTCTCATTATTTGGGACGGATTAGACGGAGCTGATCGGGCGTCTGCTGAAGCAATTCTGCCACACTGCTTCCCCACATCAGATTTGGCCAGCGCAAGTGTGTGAAGGTGCTTTTGATGGATACTAAAACTTTCTCATCGACTTTACGTGGGAGGTGTAGTTATTTTTTATTTTTATGTTTTTTTTTTATGGTTTATTGTTATTTCTACTGTTTATTTAATTATTAATTACAGTCTAAATCCATCCTCAAAGTTATTGAGTCACTCAGGAACTTCATGGATCTTCAGGCTGTTTATGTAGAACCATCTCCACCTGCACCGAGTGTCTCCAACTGGAGAGAAGTTTTAGCTGTTAGTGCACCATGCACACCTGGCAGACACCTTGAAATGATGAGAACATACAAGGCGTTATCAAAAAGTCTCGAGAATAGTTTTTGTAACACGCCAACAGATGGCAGCACGAGGCTGAACACACAGTCACAGGGAGCACCAACCTTCATCCAAATACGTCCTGTACAATTGTTTGCCTCCGACTTTGTGGTAACAGTTTGGGGAAGAATCGAATATGACTGGAAAAGTTGGGTGTCCGAATACTTTTGGTGTTATTTTGATATAAAGTGTGTAATTGGGGATCAGGATCATAACATTATTAACAAAAATGAAACTCTTATCTGAAAAGTTCTGAAATATCCATGGAAGTCTGCATATAAGCTAGCATGGTTACAGCTGTGCCTCGTACAGATTAGCCATGCTAGCTTTATCGAAATGTTCACCAGGGATTAGTTTGATTCTCATCTACCGAGTTGTAAGTTTATTAACACAACAAAAATCCTATTAATAATTTAAGAAAGATAAAATTTCTGTATGTTGTGTTATAAATTGGGAATATCAGAGTGTAAAGTGCATGTATGTGTATATGTTCATTAGAAGGTCATTATAGATTCTATACAACAATTTATGATGTATTGTAAAATACTTTTGGATCGTCTTCGTCTCAATGGACATCACGGGCTTGAAGTTGAACACAAAAAAATCATTCGAATCAAATTTAGAACATCATTTTGAACATCAATAGTCAATTTAATGAAAATATTCCAGAACATTCTATAGACAACACTGGTTGCCCCAGCCACTCTTAGTGTCGGTCCCAAGCCTGGATAAATGGGGAGGGTTGTGTTAGGAAGGGCATCCAGCATTAAAACATGTGCCAAATCAAACATGCGGATGATCCACTGTGGCGCCCCCTATTGGGAGAAGCCGAAAGAAAGTTTTATTCTATAGACAACACTACGTGCTTAAAAAGTGTTTAAACATTTTATCAATGATTGAGCTTTCTAAAAGGGGATCATCTCACACTTAAATTGTTTTATTTAGAAAGTTCAACTCCAACAAAACAACAAAAAAGTCTTTAGAGTGATAAAAAAACACTTACCTTAAAAATTGTCCCTTCTGATCATCAGCTATAATTTATTGTTTAAAATCGCACACAATTTGCAGTGTTGAGCCGTCAGGTTCAGCAAGACCAGAATCATGGACTTTTTGGTAGTTTTACTATATTTTTGTTTATTTTCTTCATGTGATAGCAGTTCCCTCTGGGACAATTTTACATTGGAGATTCTTTCCAATCAGATTTCAGCAGAAATGAACAGCGTGGGCTTTTGGTAGATTTAAATTCATGTTGGTTGAAGCTTTTGCTTTAACCAATCGGATTGCAACTTGTTTACTCCGAGGCCCTCTAGCAGGCATCCAGTCACACCGGCGTTCTCACCTGCTTTGATTGGATGGTCAGAGAGCATCGCTAGTCTGAGCTCACAAACCACATCTGTAGCAAACTGCACAAGCTGAAATATATTCATGTGGATATAATAGCTGACAGATGAGAAGAAAATGGTTTGTCGCAGATACACTTTTACGAGACGGACTTTTCAAGAGAAGCTAGACATGGTTAGAAAAAAGTCCCCAAAACAGTTAAAAACATTTGTTAAGCTTTTTCACAAACTGTTTCTGTTTCTTTCCTGCACAAAAACACAATTTATCTTCCTTGCAAATCCCCAGAAACACCAAAATGCACTGAAAAAAAGCACCCCGGGGTGATGTGATAAGGTGAACATTGATGCTTCTGCTAGAGATGATGTATGCAGGAGGTGCGGCTGCGGCTACAGTGAAAGGAGATAAATTGTGTTTATTGGGTTTCCTGCTTTAAGTTATAATGATGGTATTAACAGGTAGAACACCACTGAAGACCTGGAGATGAAATGCACGGTCCATCACTGCAGTTTGGTACTAAGAAGAAGCAGAGTACGCCCTGGAAAGGAAACGCTTTACCATCTTATTATCATTTAAATTAAAATCGAATTTATTACCAACATATGCATATGTCCTCGTTAAATAACTGATTCTCAATTTATTCCTTGTTTTGTGTTATAAATTGGGAATATCAGAGTGTAAAGTGCATGTATGTGTATATGTTCATTAGAAGGTCATTATAGATTCTATACAACAATTTATGATGTATTGTAAAATACTTTTGGATCGTCTTCGTCTCAATGGACATCACGGGCTTGAAGTTGAACACAAAAAAATCATTCGAATCAAATTTAGAACATCATTTTGAACATCAATAGTCAATTTAATGAAAATATTCCAGAACATTCTATAGACAACACTGGTTGCCCCAGCCACTCTTAGTGTCGGTCCCAAGCCTGGATAAATGGGGAGGGTTGTGTTAGGAAGGGCATCCAGCATTAAAACATGTGCCAAATCAAACATGCGGATGATCCACTGTGGCGCCCCCTATTGGGAGAAGCCGAAAGAAAGTTTTATTCTATAGACAACACTACGTGCTTAAAAAGTGTTTAAACATTTTATCAATGATTGAGCTTTCTAAAAGGGGATCATCTCACACTTAAATTGTTTTATTTAGAAAGTTCAACTCCAACAAAACAACAAAAAAGTCTTTAGAGTGATAAAAAAACACTTACCTTAAAAATTGTCCCTTCTGATCATCAGCTATAATTTATTGTTTAAAATCGCACACAATTTGCAGTGTTGAGTCAGGTTCAGCAAGACCAGAATCATGGACTTTTGGTAGTTTTACTATATTTTTGTTTATTTTCTTCATGTGATAGCAGTTCCCTCTGGGACAATTTTACATTGGAGATTCTTTCCAATCAGATTTCAGCAGAAATGAACAGCGTGGGCTTTTGGTAGATTTAAATTCATGTTGGTTGAAGCTTTTGCTTTAACCAATCGGATTGCAACTTGTTTACTCCGAGGCCCTCTAGCAGGCATCCAGTCACACGGCGTTCTCACCTGCTTTGATTGGATGGTCAGAGCATCGCTAGTCTGAGCTCACAAACCACATCTGTAGCAAACTGCACAAGCTGAAATATATTCATGTGGATATAATAGCTGACAGATGAGAAGAAAATGGTTTGGTCGCAGATACACTTTTACGAGACGGACTTTTCAAGAGAAGCTAGACATGGTTAGAAAAAAGTCCCCAAAACAGTTAAAAACATTTGTTAAGCTTTTTCACAAACTGTTTCTGTTTCTTTCCTGCACAAAAACACAATTTATCTTCCTTGCAAATCCCCAGAAACACCAAAATGCACTGAAAAAAAGCACCCCGGGGTGATGTGATAAGGTGAACATTGATGCTTCTGCTAGAGATGATGTATGCAGGAGGTGCGGCTGCGGCTACAGTGAAAGGAGATAAATTGTGTTTATTGGGTTTCCTGCTTTAAGTTATAATGATGGTATTAACAGGTAGAACACCACTGAAGACCTGGAGATGAAATGCACGGTCCATCACTGCAGTTTGGTACTAAGAAGAAGCAGAGTACGCCCTGGAAAGGAAACGCTTTACCATCTTATTATCATTTAAATTAAAATCGAATTTATTACCAACATATGCATATGTCCTCGTTAAATAACTGATTCTCAATTTATTCCTTGTTTTCTCTTATAATAATCTCCACTCTTCTGGGCAGATTTACACAAGATTTATGATCATTCAGCTGTTACTGAGATCAGGTACTGATGTAAGGTGGGGCGGTCTGGGGTTTACTCAATGTTCCAGTTTATCTCGAAGGTCTTCAGTGAGATTGTGTGGGCTCTGTCCAGGATATTTAAGTTCTTCCAGTCCAGTTTTGACAAACCATGTCTTCATGGAGCTCAGTTTGTGCTCCAGGTTTTATCATGGAAGAGTGTTTAAGCCCTTTAGTTCCAGTGAACCGCATTGTTTTCCTACAGCATACATAAGAAAGATCCACATTTATAGTGATTGTCAGGTGTCCACATACTTTTAGTATTGTAACTTTAAAAATCACTTTATAGCAGGGAAAAGACAAAGACTTTCAGAAGACCTTCAAAACATGGACAAACAAAGTCCAGACAGGATTGAAAGAGATCGAAATAATCCTGTAATCCTATAAATAAGTGCATCTCTGTGCAGAGCTTCCAACCTTCACCTCATTGTGTTTGGAGGCCTGGGGTGCAGTCAACATTCACATTCAAAAGGGTTGAGGTCAGAGCTTTACAGCAGGAGATCTTTCACTCCAATCAATGAATAGCAGGAACATATAGTGGACATAGATGGAAGTTGAGTAAAATCAACTAGTCAGATTAAAACTCTTCACTACTCATCTGAGCAGCATCTCCAGCCTGAGGAAAGTTTGCAGTATTCCACAAATGTGTATGCTCCAGGGTCGAGGATCCTCCCCTCCATGGAAAGCCTTGTTAAGGGAACAAGGGGCAGGTGAGAGTGCGGCGTGAGGTGTCAGAAGTAAAGGGAGTCGTTGGGATGTAACAACCGCAGTGAAGGACAGTAAGAGGAGAGTGTATAGTGTACAATTTTTGAAATGGAGTTAGCATTGTCTTGTTTAAATATGCAAGGTCTTCCCTGAAAAAGACGTTTTCTGGATGGACCCATTTGTTGCTCTGAAACCTGTCTATAACATTCAGCATTGATGGAGCCTCTCCAAATGTGCAAGCTGCCCATTCCACAGGCACAAATTTACTCCCTTACCATCAGAGATGTGGCTCTTGAACTGAGCTCTGGTTACAAATCAGATGGTCCCTCTCCTCTTTAGTCTGGAGGACGTGGTGTCCATGGTCTCTACAAAGAAATGTAAATTTTGATTTATCTGACTACAGAAAAGTTTTCCACTTTGTCTCAGTACATTATAAATGAGTTTTGGCCCAGAGAGGATGGTGGTGTTTCTGGATCATGTTCACACATGCCTTCTTCTTTACATGATAGAGATTTAACCTGCATTTTTTTGGACAACATGGAAACTGTGTTCACAGACACTGATTTCTGTAGGTGTTAATGAGCCCCAGCAGTGATTCAATTACAAAATCATGACTGTTTTAAATGCAGATCCCTGAGGCCCCAAAGATCACAAACATACAATATTGATTTTCACCCTTTTCCCTCATGTCTCTGCCTCTCAAAGATACACAATTTATACCCAATCATCTCACTGACCTGCTGTCAATTAACCTCATTAGTTACAAAAGGTTTGATATGTTTTGATATGTTCTATTGTGGACTAAATATGTGTTTATGAGATTTGCAAATCTTTCAGTTTTTATTTACATTTTACACAGTGTCCCAACTTTTTGGAATTGGGGTTGTCCTTTATGACCTTTTTAGGCCTAAGATGCCCTCAGGGTGTCTGCATTGGTGGTGAGATTAGCAGAGCTCTGAGAGGGTCATTTCCCTCACACCCACATCCTCATTGCATCCTCATAAAAAAGACATAGCTGATTCTCCTGGAATTGGTGCACCTCAGCCCCTTTGAGATGTGGTGGGCTGGTGTGTGTGTGTGTGTGTGTGTGTGTGTGTGTGTGTGTGTGTGGTGGCAGTGGCCACGTCCCAGTCCTGCATATAGACTCGTCTGGGTTTTATCATCGTGATCGGCATGTTGCTAAGCAACCCCACACTTTTCATTTGGCACACCGGTATTGGTCCTGGCAGCGGCAGATAAGTGTGGGATTTGATCATAGACTCACCCGGCGCGCTCCCTGCTTTAATTTCCCCCGGCTGACGAGGCACTGTAATAGTTTTTCGAGGAGTGTGTAGCCTTGAATAATTAAAGCTGAAGCGTGGCTCTATTTCGTTACGCTCATGCTGCCTGCTGTTGCCGGAAGAGGGAAGGTTGATGTGTGTGTGTGTGTGTGTGTGTGTGTGTGTGTGTGTGTGTAGGGGGGTTGAAACCAGGAACCATGCTGAGAGATTGTGGCTGGAGCTCGGTTCAAGCTGCTTTATATTTGCCGTCGGCTGCGACCCACGTAGTCATCACAGAGGAGCAAATGGGACACGATGCATGGAGGAATTTTTATAACCCCAAGTAGTGGGAAGCTGAAATACACAACACAACAAGTTACACCATGAACACACACAATAATATGTATTGCACATATTACAAAGTCTAGAGTGTTTTATTCACAAACACAAGACACCAGCTATACAGTCTAACACGCTCGGTATTGAATAGACCAAGAAACATCAATATTCAACACCATTTTCTCACTTATCCCAAACCTGACACGTCATTATGACTTTCACACTCACCTGAACACTGACACACACACACACACACACACACACACACACACACACACACATACACACACACACACACACACACACACTGCCTACACTCATCTGTTCTTTGACATGCTTTAACTTTGCACTGGACTTTGTAACATAACAGAAGGTCATGAGTTCAAATCCCAGCATAACCAAAGCTATCACTGCTGGGGCCCTTGAGCAAGTCCCTTTCACCCTCAACCTTTCAGTTGTAAGTTGCTCTGGATAAGAACGTCTTCCAAATGGCAATAAATGTAATATGAGGTGGTATCAAAACGTTTTGAGGTTAGCTTTGTAACACGCCAACAGCCCAATTCTGCACGCACAATCACAGGGAGAACCGACCTTCATAAATCAGTGTGCCAAAAGAATGCTGTGTGGATCGGGAGCTGTGCAACCCCTCACACACAAGCTTCTCACTGGAAATAACACAATCTTACTTCCATACACACACACTACTCAGCAGATTTGGCTCCTGTGGACTTCACCCTCTTCCAGAAGATGAAGATCAGACTCACCATTTTGACACCGTTGCGGAGATCTGGCAGGAATATCAGAAGGAGCTTGACACGCTTCAGAAAGAAGACTTCCAGGATGCGTTCCAGAAGAACACTGGGAGCTGTATTACTGTGCAATGGGGGCGATTTTGAAGGTGATCGTGTGGAAACTTGGATAAATAAAGTACTTTCTTGTAAGTAAATCGAATCTTGACATTTTTTTGATACCAGCTCATAGAAATGTTGGTGCACAAAACATAAAAAACAACATGCCAGAAGTTCTAAAGTAGACAGATTCAAATGATGATGGATCTTAAGGCAGTTTATGTACAACAGAATGGGATTGTCAAAGATAAACAGGATTAGAAATGAGTTTATTAGAGGGACCACACATGTAGCATGTTTTGGAGACAATGTGAGAGTGGTGAGATTGAGATGGGAGACTTGTGCTGAAAAGAGACATGGGGTATATCGGGAGAAGAATGCTGAGGATGGAGCCACCAGGAAGGAGGAAAAGAGGAAGGTTAAGGAGGAGGTTTATGGATGTGGTGAGTGAACACATGCAGGTGGTTGGGTTGAAAGAGGTAGATGTAGAGGACAGGGGGGTATGGAGACGGATGATCCTCTGTGGAGACGGCTAACAGGAGCAGCCGAAAGAAGAAGAAGAAGAGAAAGACCATCTCTCAACCAGCCAAATGGATGGGAATCAAAAATAGAAAAAGGTAAACATGGAAAATAAGAAGTTGATGCTTTTTAAATAGAGTTTTGGTGAACCGGTGTCAACGTTATCACCAGACTACACTGCGTTTTACAAATTACACATGGGAGAGAAAAGAATAATGAGAGCTGCAGATGATCAGGGCAGAAACCAAGTTATTGTTGTTTTCATTTCATGCACATAGACTGGAGGTGGACGCCCAGTGTTTTGGACTTTGGATCAGGATAGTTCAAGTCCCAGCACCATCAAGCTGCCATTGCTAGGCCCTGGAGCAAGGCGCTGTAAAAGTGTGCCATACTGTATGTGGCTTTCTCTCTTTCTACTCATTACCACAAAAAAGGAGACAAAACTGTAAAATATCCAACCCAGATAAAGCAGATCTTCCTGGAGCTGGCTTTGAGCATTGTCATGCTGGAACAGGTTCGAGTCTCCAAGTTCAACTGTAGGAACAGTTCATACTCCTGCCTCCAAAGACGTCTTTTGGCTGCACAGCTTTATATCTAACTCCACTGACTGCTCCTGAAGTTCTCAACAGGATTTCTGCAGAACATTCAGACCAAATGGGAAATCAGATTGGACTGAGATTAGACAGTGTACAGTACAGATAATCGGCAGCACGTTTCACATCACTGGGAATCACAGCGTTCAGATAATGAAGTGGCAGTACAATATGCACAACATGGCTGTGATTCAGACGCTACAGTAGTGTACACGTGACTCACGTATTCATGAGCGCATGCTAAATTAGTGTGAAAATAAAAGAGGAAAAAGTCGGCAGTGCAGAGGCGCCCATGGAATCACCAGAGGGATGAAGTCGAGCCTTACTGGGCTGGACAGCATCAGATCAGGACTCAGAGGAGATGTGTGAAAGGCTCGTTCAGAAAACACTCTGTGTGTGTGTGTGTGTGTGTGTGTGTGTGTGTGTGTGTGTGTGTGTGCCACAGCTTTGGTGTGTGGGTTTAATGGAGTCTGTGTGTATGTGTGTATAAAACCACAGCCTTTATTATAGTGTTTTCCTGTTTTAATCTATCAAACTCAATGATGTACTGATGGGTCGATGTTGGACGATGGACCTTGATGAGAAGTAGATATGAAGGACGAATGAATAAAATGACCATTTACTATTAATGAAATTTAATTAACAAATAAACAGCTTGAACTATTCCCCATTTTTTTTTTACTTATTTTAGGAAGCTTTCATGCTGATATTTTTGTCAAAAACAGAACAAAAGCTGTCACGAGGACCAGAACCAAACCGAGACTAGCTGTAGAAAGAATTCGAAGTAGTAGAGTGTTCACTCGCTCAGAAAGTAAAATAATAATAATAATAATAATAATAATAATAATAATAATAATTCAGTCAATAATTCACTGTTTTATTATAATATTAGTTTTATCTCATTACACTATATGGGCAAATATTTGTAAACACCTGACCGTAGAATTGGTATGTGCTTTTTTCCACATTTTCTCCCCATTTTCTGTTATAATAAGCTCCACTCTTCTGGGAAGATGTTTCACTAGATTTTGTGGAGATTTGTGGAGATTTATTCAGCCACAAGGGTATGAGTAAAGTCAGGTAGTGATGTAGGTGAGAAGGTTGAGGAGACCTGGGATGAAGTCAGCTTTCCCATTCTTTCAAGTTCATTAGGGTCTGAGCTCTACAGCAGGAGATCTTCCACTCCAACCCATGTAAAGTAAATCTTCATGGAGCTGGATTTGTGCACATTGGCATCATGCTCCTAATTGAAGTGAAAGGAAAATTTCATGTGTCTGCATCCAAAGACGTCCTATACACCTGTGTGAAATCAAGTTTGTGGTAGCAGTTTTTTGGAAAGAAGAACATATGGCTGGAAAACTAGTGTCAGTTCTCTGGTCTATCTACAGTACAGTATGTAGTATAGGATATTACATATTGCACCAAAATAAATAAATAAAAATATGGTGAATCAAAATATGTTTATGAACATTTCTGATGACGTAAAGAAGATGAACGTAAATGGACAAGAGTTTGATCAAATCAAACAAGTCTGAAATCAGAGAAACCAGACAGAACACCTAAACAGTCACATTTGGATTCAGACTGCAGTAAACACACCCAGTTTAAAAAGCTTTTTACCAATTCTTACCACAAAAAAGATACCAGACATGGAGGTGAAGCTTAGCATGTGAATCCTGTTAAGGGCATCATTTAGAACTGCTCTTCAGGGGACGATGTACCACACACTGAGGAAAGCTCCGAGGAGATCTGCCCATCTAATGTCATTGTGACTGATAGAGATTTCCACACTTCCTTCTGCCCTGAGAGCAAAGCCAATATTGTTCTGTTGTAGAATCTCAGCAGGTTTTAAATGTACAATCTCCTGATGATAGGGTTCAACACTTTTCTGTTGTTGCTGAAGCTACCAGTGACGAACGGTGGGAACTCTGACAATGTTGACATCCAATCATTTCGACATTCTGACCGCAGGGGGTCATTACAATGACAAATCTATGAAAGATCTCTCTCTCTGTTGAATCAGCCATGCTCCTGAGGTCCCAGTGATCGTGTTTCTGGACCTTTCTTCACTTCGGATCTGCCTGATTCATCCCGACGTCCTACAGTATCTCTGGATGGAGTTCTAGAAAAGAAAATGGTTCCACATGAACACCCTGAAGATGCATGAAGTTACTGAGCAACTCAAGAACTTTGATGATGGATTTGGACTGTAAATAATATCAACAGTCTGCTACAATGTGCACAGGAACACAGTTTGTATGTAAGCGTCATCACTGAACCTCAACACTGATGGAACTGTGATAAATGGACATTCGGTGTTGAGGATGAGGTTTAGAGTCTGGTTCCTCTTAAAGTTCCTTTCTGGCTCGTTCATTAGAGATCAAATTATAAGGAACAAACTTACAGGCACTAAAATTATACCTTCCAACGTTATGACCTCTTTTTCTCTGTAAAGCTGCTCTAGGAAACATTGTTATAAGTGCTCTAAATAAAACTGAATTGAATTGAAAGTCTTTAAAAATGCTTTCCTTGGCCAGTGATCTGCTTCTTTTTTCATGTTTCTCACTAAACCACTTTGATAAATAATAAACTTCAACGTCAGAAGCAGGAGAAGCCACACATTCTTTACTCGGACTGACAGCTGGAGAGAAGGATGGAGGATGAGCTTAGTATCACATTTTCCCAATACAGAGATGATTCAGTATTAGTTCAGTCATGATGACGTACCAGATGTTCCCAGAAAAAATGCCGTATGTATCTTATAGGCTCATGTAGCACTTGTATTGAAAGGATCCTGTACACATGGGTGAAAAGCTGCCATAGTTTAGGAAGCAAATGAAGAAAGGGGAGACGTGCTTTCCTCTGGCTGCTCGGTCTCATCTCGTCTCGTCTCGTCTCGTCTCGTCTTGTTTTTCCAACTGCTCTCGCTCCTGACAGTCTGACAGTTCTACAGAAACCACTCATCTTTCATACACCAGGTTTTTTCACACGAGTGTCCTCTCTTTGGGAAGATCTGGCACAATAAAAACATATTGCAGCCTCTCTCACCCCCCCCACACACACACACACACACGCACTTCTTCAGGTGTGTACATGCAAGGCTCATAAATGTCATGGAAATGAGTGTGTAAATGGTTGTTTGGAAGCTGCTCTGAATCAGGCACCGGGTGAAAAACCACACCATGAGATTTAGCATTTTTCAGTCTAATGCTTCCGGGTGCATTCAGTTAAACTGGATTTAACTAAATTCCAGAGATGGAATACAATTGAATTTACAATTCAGATTTGCGCACGCATCCGTGAGACGCTCGCTTTCACTAATGAATTGAACGAGGCTCTGATGATCCGAGAAGATTTTTCCGAATGAATTGACTGAAATGCAATCGGTTCTAATAAAGCAGAGACTCTGCACACTTTCTGTTCATTAAAACAATTAAAAAAATACACTCGTGTTCACTTCTGCTGGTCAACCGGTGAAATGATCTCCAGCTGAATTACAGAGCAAATCGCAAAAACATTCCCATAAAGTCTCGGAGTTTACAAGCTGCTTTCCAGTGTGTCATCAGTCCCTTTTACATTCACCATGAAGTGCGTTCTTCAAGGCCGCCGCATGACACTGAATGGTTCCAGCACGTGAGAAAAAAAAAGCTTAGTTGCATTAAGTGGGTTAGAGATTGCAAAGATTTTCTAAGCCATATTAGCTCTTTAATTCACAGGGATTTGAACGACAGATGTTCACATAATTGAAGCCCAAGAATTAACTGATTAAAAAAACATTGAAACATTGTGCTGAGGTTCTGGATGAAAAAAAAAGGCTTTAATCTCCTCTAGCGCTTTGTGGTGACGTGCGGTTCCTTTTAGTTTTTCCATCACAGAGAAGGACTTCTGGATTTTAAAACTTTGGGTGGACATCACAATGGATTTTTCTTCATCTTACAAACTTCAAGAGAGACAGAGAGACTTGTGAGGGACCTTTTTTTGGAAGCTTCATAACAAAAACTGACAAAAAAAAGTCCATTCTTTATGATGTGGTGGAGGAGAAATAACACACTATGATCTGTGATGATGTTATCTATGATCAACTCCAAGTCAACATTATACAGAATCTTCTCTTTTACCCTATAAAATACACTCTGTTGGACAAAAGATCTGGTACACATGACTTTTTATGTGATTCTTCCCCAAACTATTGGAGGCATAGGACGTCTTTGAACGTGGATCCTTCACCTGAACTAGGAGACCCAAATGTGTTCCAGCATGACAATGCCTCTGTGCACAAATCCAGCTTCATGAAGATCTGCTTTCCATTGGTTGGAGTGGAAGATCTCCTGCTGTAGAGCTCCAAACCTATTGATTATGAATGAATGTGAACTCTGACTGCATCCCAGAACCTCCTCACCTTCTCACCTACATCACCACCTGACTAATGAGCACAAATCTCCACGAAATCTAAAGAAAGATCTTCCCAGAGGAGTGGAAATTATTATAATAACACCTAAAGACAGAATGAGGAAATGGGAAGTTCAAAAAGTACCTAGAAATCTTCAGGTGTGCAGAGGCTTTTGTTCCTGAATCTTTTCAGCGTTGTTCTGTTGCGTCTCAGAATTCTATTATAGTTATTGGTTATACTTGATGATCATTTCCAGCCTGGACTTTTTTCCTGGAATTTGTGCAGAAAAATACACATGTTGCTGAGTTCATTTTTCTTCAGTTGGTGAAAAGAGCAATCACAGATGCAAATGAGCAGGATTGAGTATTTACTTTACCTCTTAGAAGTTTAATGGCACGGCTATAAAGAACAGACTGGAAATATTTCAGATTTTGAATCTCATGGCACCTGTCAAGGAGTTGGAGATGCCATCAAGTGAACAGTCAGTTCACTTGATGTGGGAAAAGATCTCACTTTGACTGAAGGACAAGATGTGATGTCTGGACAAGTGGGTCATAGTGTCTGAAAAAAACACTCCTGTGGGTGTTCCTGCTGTGCAGTAGTTTAGGACCACCTACCAAAAGGGTTTGAAGAAAAAAACAGATACGCGATCAGCATCAGAGTCATGGGTTTATTGATGTGTCGGGGAGAGAGAGCTAATCCAACGGGTCGCATCCCACATGAGATCTATGGTTTTTCTGAAAATGTTAATGCTGATTGAGGTACCAATAACCAGAGTTCCTGTCCATTTCCTCTGCTCGAATCTGCCTGGTTCATCCTGATGCCCTGCCTCTGGACACGGTTCTCTTTGATTGAAGACCACTCTGTGCAGCTGGGGATGGCTTCACATCAACGGCCTGGAGATCCATGAGATTACTAAGGAATGTGGGAACTGTAAAGATGGATTCAGACTGTATATTTAAACAGCTTGCTACAATGTGTTCAGGACCACAGTTTTCATGAACAGATTGGCATGTAAGCGTCCATCACTGAAGACTACACCTCAACAATGATGGAGCTGTAATGTATGTACATTTAGTGTTGAGGATGAGGACGGGTTCCCTTTTGAGCCTGGTTCCTCTCAACGTTTCTTCTAGCTCACTCATTTGGGGCAAAATTATACATTCTTTAGATACCACTTCATTTCTGTAAAAAGAATTGAATTAAACAGAACGGAGTCAGAAGACACACAGCATCACAGCTGATTGTATATGAAGCCATGTAGCAGCAGACCAGACCAGCCAGAGAGCCCATGCTGATCTCTGACCACCACTGAAAATGGGCATTCTTTTTTTTTTTATTGTTTAATCATGTTTAAGAAACTTCCTTATGTATCATTATGTATATAAAATATATATATTTTCCATTGTATAAAAAATATTTTTTATATTCATTACTTACCATCTCGTAGGAAGACATGCATCAGGACTCTGCTCTGCTCTGGCACCGAGGTGGTGGAATGAACTTCCTCTTCCTGAAACACAAACTGGCTCTTATTTTTCCTGAATCTTTTGTCTTTTAAACATCTCTTGCTGAATTTTGTGAAGGTGAACGTAAATGTACCTGTTCTACCATTTAGATGGATCCACTCCAGCTGTAACTGTTATTTGAGGTCAGTGGAGGTGTACAGATGATGTAGGCTGCTTCGTAATGCGATGTCTTTATCTGTTACGTAAGCTGCCCTACGTTAATGACCAGAGTGTCCACAAAATGATGGAATGTAAATGAAGGATGTTGTGGTTTGCAGTAACGACTTTTCTATCGCTTTTAAATACGTAACATGAAGCAGAGAAACATCTGCTGAAGAAAATCAATACTCGCTGTTCACATGGATCCATTTGGTCTGAGGTCAGCAATTTTAACAGTTCATAAATGCCAGAAAACTCAAACAGGCACACACACACACACACACACACACACACACACACACACACACACACACACACTATATGGACAAAATTCTTGGGACACTTGATTCCGTTATATCCATACTTCTCCCTTTCTGTTTCATTTTACTTCCTTTATCTGTGTAAAGCTGCTTTAAGAAAATGTCCATTGCTAAAAATTCTACACAAATAAAAATGTATTGAATTAAATCGAGTTATTAGGATGCTAACCGTATTAGCATGCACTACACCTGACCGCAAGTATGCTCATTTCTTTTTACTGTCACACGTTTTTCAGGGTTCAGGGATTAAACCTGAGCTTGGGTTCCTTGTGTTCATGTGATGTTTCCTTCAAGTGTTCTAGCCAAGTGTGTGTTCTCTCAATGAGGCTTTCCTGCGTCTCTCTAACTGGGAAGGCTTTGGGTCCAGAACTTCCTGACCAGATAAAACAATCAAGTGTCAAGTTTATTGCACTTTGCACAGATATGTTGCAGTATATAAACTGGAATTCTGCTTTGGTCACAAATGAAATAGAATAGACACATGATGAATAAATAAATGAATGAATGACTGACGGAATGAATGAATGAATGAATGAATGACCGAATTAATGAATGAACGAATGACTGAAAAAAGAATGAATGAATGAATGAATGAATGAATGAATGGATAAACGAATGACTGAATAAATGAATTAATGAATGAATGAATGAATGAATGAACGAATGACTGAATAAATGAATTAATGAATGAACGAATGACTGAATAAATGAATGAATGAATGACTGAATGAATAAATGAATGAATGAATGAATGAATGACCGAATAAATGAATGAATGAACAAATGATTGGATAAACGAATGACTGAATAAATGAATGAATGAATGAATGAATGAATGAATGAATGAATGAATGAATAAATGATTGGATAAACGAATGAATGACTGAACGAACGAACGCATGAATGAATGAATGAATAACTGAATGAATGAATGAATGAATGAATAAAGTAATGAATGAATGAATGAATAAATGAATGGATGAATGACTGAATGAATGGATGAATGAACGACTTAATAAATGAATGAATAAATGAATGGATGAATGAATGAATGAATGAATGAATGAATGAATGAATAAATGAACGAATGAATGAATGAATGATTGGATAAACGAATGAATGACTGAACGAATGAATGAATGAATAACTGAATGAATGAATAATGTAATGAATGAATGGATGAATGAATGAATGACTGAATGAATGAATGGATGAATAAATAAATAAATAACTGAATGAATAGATGAATGAATAACTGAATGAATACCGTAATGAATGAATGAATGAATGAATGAATGAATAAATGAATGGATGAATGAATGAATGAATGAATAAATGAACGAATGAATGAATGAATAAATGAATGAATGAATGAATGAATGAATAAATGAATGAATGAATAAATGATTGGATAAACGAATGAATGACTGAACGAGCGAGCATGAATGAATGAATGAATAACTGAATGAATGAATGAATGAATGAATGAATAAAGTAATGAATGAATGAATGAATAAATGAATGGATGAATGAATGAATGGATGAATGAACGACTTAATAAATGAATGAATGAATAAATGAATGGATGAATGAATGAATGAATGAATGAATGAATGAATGAATGGATAAACGAATGAATGAATGAATGATTGGATAACGAATGAATGACTGAGCGAATGAATGAATGAATAACTGAATGAATGAATAATGTAATGAATGAATGGATGAATGAATGAATGACTGAATGAATGAATGGATGAATAAATAAATAAATAACTGAATGAATAGATGAATGAATAACTGAATGAATACCGTAATGAATGAATGAATGAATGAATGAATGAATAAATGAATGGATGAATGAATGAATGAATGAATAAATGAACGAATGAATGAATGAATAAATGAATGATTGGATAACGAATGAATGACTGAACGAATGAATGAATGAATAACTGAATGAATGAATAATGTAATGAATGAATGGATGAATGAATGAATGACTGAATGAATGAATGGATGAATAAATAAATAAATAACTGAATGAATAGATGAATGAATAAATGATTGGATAACGAATGAATGAATGAATGAATGAATGACAATAAATGAATGGATGAATGAATGAATGAATGAATAAATGAACGAATGAATGAATGAATAAATGAATGAATGAATGAATGAATGAATAAATGAATGAATGAATAAATGATTGGATAAACGAATGAATGAATGAATGAATGAACGAATGAATGAATGAATGAATAACTGAATGAATGAATGAATGAATGAATAAAGTAATGAATGAATGAATGAATAAATGAATGGATGAATGACTGAATGAATGGATGAATGAACGACTTAATAAATGAATGAATGAATAAATGAATGGATGAATGAATGAATGAATGAATGAATGAATGAATGAACGAATGAATGAATGAATGATTGGATAAACGAATGAATGACTGAACGAATGAATGAATGAATAACTGAATGAATGAATAATGTAATGAATGAATGGATGAATGAATGAATGACTGAATGAATGAATGGATGAATAAATAAATAAATAACTGAATGAATAGATGAATGAATAACTGAATGAATACCGTAATGAATGAATGAATGAATGAATGAATAAATGAATGGATGAATGAATGAATGAATGAATAAATGAATGAATGAATGAATGAATAAATGAATGATTGGATAACGAATGAATGACTGAACGAATGAATGAATGAATAACTGAATGAATGAATAACGTAATGAATGAATGGATGAATGAATGAATGACTGAATGAATGAATGAATGGATGAATAAATAAATAAATAACTGAATGAATAGATAAATGAATAACTGAATGAATACCGTAATGAATGAATGAATGAATGAATGAATGAATGGATGAATGAATGAATGACAATAAATGAATGGATGAATGAATGAATGAATGAATAGTACAGTGAGAGCAATTATATTTACAGATACTTTAGGCTTTATATCTGTCATTATCCAAATCATTGGGAAATCAAATGAGTTTTTTTGTGCTAAATGTCACTTGTCCACTGCAGTTCGACGGCATGAAATGGTAATAAAAATACAAAGGAACAAAAGCGACATGTGTGGAAATGTTCTGCATCTGCTCAGGACTGCAAATTCAACTGCAGCAATATGTTTTTACCTTCTTTGAGGATAATAGACCAGCAGTTCTGAATTCAGTATTACTGACATCTCTGCAGAACTTTTATAGGACCTGTTATTGTGTGTGTGTGTGTGTGTGTGTGTGTGTGTGTGTGTGTGTGTGTGTGTGTGTGTAGAATCTAATGATGAAGAACTCAGCAGTATTCCGTATAATTAAATCCATGGAAAGCTTTGGATTGATTTCATATCCTGTTGATATTTGCTTCATTGGGTTTTGATTGTACTCAGAGTGGAAGGTGTTTGGAGAAATCATTTGATGCGCCCCTGAGCTACAGGATTTGACATTTACGACTCTTTTTTTTAAAGATTATAATTCTTTACCCAGATTGACAGGAATCACCCTATAGTACAGTAACAGTGTAATAAACCCGTGGTAAAGTACAGAATAATCCACCTGCACCAGCAATAATAATTTATCTAAAGGCTGATTAAGAAGCTGCTTTGTATTTGTCACATGTACATTACAGCACAGTGAAATTCTTTCTTCACCTACTGCAGTGATGTTAGGAAACTGGGGTCCAGGACCCCTGTAGCATGGAGGATTTAGTGTCTTGCACAAGAGTGGCACCATGGCCATACCTGGGCTGCAACCATCAACCTTCTGATCAGTAATCCAGAGCCTTAACCCAGAGCACTTAGATACCACCTCCCCATATTAGATTAAATAATCTGTTTTTAAAAGTCCTGGCCTCGGACATAAATTTCTATTATAGTGTCAGTTCTAATCATTTCTGTAACTGCTTGCAAGAAGCATATTTAACTGCCACAACAACACAAGAAGTGCTAATGATAAATACCAAGTTTAGCCCATGCCCTGTTTATAAAAATGTGTTTAAATAAATAATAAATAATAACAAACAAACTAAATTAAATAAATAAATAAATAAATAAATAAAAACCCATTGTTGGATGGTTGCATGGATTAATGGATCATTATTATTATTATTATTATTATTATTATTATTATTATTATTATTATTATTATTATTATTATTATTATTATTATTATTATTATTATGATTATTATTATTATTATTAAGCTCTGTCTATGGAAAAGTGTCTCAAATATTCTTACCCTATATGTTTTTAATTATAATTCAACACATATCTATATTTCTACACTATATCTATCTATAATATTATATACTATAGCTATTTCAATAAAAAAATAACTAAAATAAATGTTCCAATTATATATTTCTAAAGCCATCAATAGAATCTTATTATGATTTAGAAGTCATTATTTAACTCTATATTATATTTTATAAAATTATTATTATATTATTATTATATCATATTATATTATATTTTATTATATTATATTATATTTTATTATATTATATTATATCAAGTGTATTTTATTTCAATTTGTTTCATTTCACATATATGTTCTCTACTCTGTCTGGCCAAAAGTTTAAGGGCCCAGCAGTAGCAGCTGGGATTTGAACTAGTGACCTTTTAATCAAGAGTCCAATGCCCTAACCACTAACCTTCTATGGAAAGCAGATCGTCATGGATCTGGAGCCTTGTGCACAGGGACATTGTCTTGCTGGAACAGGTTTTGGTCTCCTAGTTCAAGTTCCTGCTCACGCTTTCAAAGACGTCAACAAAAAAAATTGTTCTACACAAAAAAAAAAAAACAGTTTGATGAAGAACCACATATGGCTGGAAAAATCAGGTGTCCCAATTCTTTTGTCCATAAAGTATGTTTGATATATTCTTCATGAAATGCCACTATTTTCATACCTTTTCCTTGTTCCATAATCAATTTGTTTTGCTTTCTATTTTCTCATATGGATGTGTGGAAAGTGTTGTGAAATCTGTCGTGTTTAATTCTAAGCAGGAGGTGTGGATCTGGGCTGAGAAGGATGCTGGGATCCTGGTGGCCTATGAAACAAACAGACTGGAAAATGTTCAGCAGAGTGAGAAATATGGATGTATTTATTCACAGCTTCGAGTTGCTCTCTGCACATGTCCGCTCCACTGCACATGTTCGCCAAAACATTGTCTTCTCAGGATACTTGTGAGTAAAGTGATTTGCATTATAAAATCTAAAAATAATAAAATATCAAATAAACTGATTCACCCATAAGACAGAAACCAGAGGAACAACCTGCTTTGGTTTCTTTAGAGATTTTATTTTATCTCAATTTCTTTGAATAATCAGGACCAATTAACTTAACAGAAGTCCTCAGAAACAGTGTGTGTGTGTGTTTGTGTGTGTGTGTGTGTGTGTGTGGACATTTTGTGTCTGATGCTTCAAGCCAAAAGATCACATCTTCTCAAACTGAAGTTCATGATGTGTCAGATAGAACCCACAACCCATACATGAGCTGACGATAGATTGTGTCATTATGAATGACAAGTGACATAGATCAGAAGATAGGGCTGGAGGTTTCTTAAGTCTGATTGCACTAATCCACCAGGTCCTGCTACATCTAGATTTCTACTTCAAACTTCCTATGGCTAAAATCTCATGCCACTATCAGATTCTACTCCTATGATCCTGGTCCTACAAGCTCCTGCTTAGTGCAGATTCTACTACTACATTTCTTTGTCCACAAGCCCATGCTCCATCAGGTTTCTGCTCATGGTTTTTGAAGCCACAAGTTCCTGCTCCATTAAGATTTTACTCTTACTGTGCCACTATGGATGATGTGAGAGAAGTTGAACGAAATGGCAGAAGTGTCTCAGGAGCCAACTGGTTGCCTACTGACCGATTTGAAACCATGCAGTAATTTTCCTTTTGGTTGCCAAAACACCACCTTCCATTGACCATAATCTCATGTTTCATCTAAAATTCTACTCCTACTTTCCTCTAGCCAAAATGTCCTGCTCCATCCAGATTCCACTCCAACTTCCTAAATCCACAAGCTTCATCCTTCTCATGGCTAAAATCTCCTGCTCCAATCAGATTCTACTTTTACTGTCATAGACTAGAAGCTCCTGTAGCCACAAGCTCCTGAATCTATTGAGATTATTTTCAGGTTTCTGCTCGTACATTCTGTGGCCACAAGCTTCTGCCCCACCCACATTCTACTTCTACCATCTAGTGGTTATAATAACCTACTGCTTCCAGATCATATGATTTCTATCCTGAAACCTCAGGCTCCTGGTCTCGGATGCAGATCCTACTCCTACCTTCTGGAGACATAAGCTCCTGTCCCATCTGGATTTTTACTCCTACTTTCTTGAGATCACAAGCTCCTGCTCCATCCAGGTTCTGCTTCAACAATTTAGTTGTTACTATCTTCTGCAGCATCCAGATGCGATGTATTCCATCCTGAAACCACGTACACCTGGTCTCATGCTGATGCTACTCCTACCTTCCAGAAACCACAAGCTCCTGCCTTATTCAGATTCTACTTTACTTCCATGTGGTCACAATTTCTGCTGTATCTAGACCCTGTGTATACCATCCTGGTATAAGCTCCCGGTCTCCTACAGATCCGTCTCCTGCCTTTCTGAAGCTATAAAACTTGTTCCACACGGAGGTACTAATCCTACTTACCTGAGGCCACAATTCCATGAGCCTTTTCTGTTACCTCTAAACCACATATTCTATAAAACCTCCTATTTCTAGCAGGTCTGATATTAAATGACTAATTCATAGGTTTGGAAGTGAGATTTCTTCCTCCTCTCATCTGCTTGTCACATTTCGCTTGTTTCCTGGCCATTATAGCACATAAAAAGCTGCTTTGAGACTGAGACAATCTTCACTGTGAAAGGGCTATAAAATAAAATATTAATTTAATCTATTCTCTTTTCGATCATTCTGTCTTTCTTACTGTGAGAAGATTTCCATTAAAGCACGAGATCATCAAACAGCAAGCCAGCTTCTTCACATTTCCTCTCATTTCTCCGTGTTTGTCTCATTTTTCTCTTTCTTTTTTCTCCGAAAGGCTTTCAGCTCTTTTTTTCTCACTCTGTCAGGAGTAAAGTGCTGATGTCTGACTAATGAAAGGTTTTAATAAATCACTTCACCACTCTTCCATCTTTACATACTGTTCTATACTTTTTGGTTTTGGACTCTGGTCAAATCTCACAAGCCCAAAGGCTGACTGGACACAAACCTCTGCATTGTTTCAGGGTAGCATCATCTCTCCATCCTCTGCTGGTCAGAATGTCAGAAAAAAAAGCAAATAAATGATTCCTTTGGAGATCTTTCCTGCATGAGAACTTGAGGAACTAACAGGTTTCATGGCTGTCCTGTAGAATCATGTAACTTTAAACAGATAATGTAATATGAATAAATAAAACAGTTATGGTGATTATGGTTATGGTGTTTAATGTGGTTGAGGTCAGAGCTCTATACAGAGCAGGAGCTCTTCCAATCCAACCAATGTAAACCATGTCTTCATGGAGCTGGATTTGTGCACAGGGACATCGTCATGCTGGAACAGGTTCTGGTCTGCTAGTTCAAGTGAAGGACAGATTTTATTCCACTGCATCAAAGACGTCCTGGACATTTATATATCTCCAACTTTGTGCTAATAGTTTGAGGAAAATCCCCAAATGACTGGAGAGAAGTCAGAAGTCTTTCGTCCATATAATTTATATAAAGTTTTGTTCATTCACAAATTTGTGACGTATACACACAGTTCTTGTCACATTTGTAGATGTTTAACATTTGTAGCTCACCTGAGTTCTGGTTAGCTGGTTCCTCAAACCCACGTGTGAACGTGAATAGCATGATCGAGGGGTTCGAGATCATTGTGCATTCACTCGTTGCTTAAATAAATAAATAGATAAAAACCCTGTGATTGGTTGGTCAGTGATGTCATGGCCAATAAGAATGCACAGGGATTTTTAATTGCTGCAGAACAATAGAAATTAGTCACAGGTGATAAAGTGGAAAAGAAAACTTTATTAAAACTGTCTGGGAATTCCTGACAAATTAAACAAACAAAATAAGCGTTATATTTTTTTAGGTGAATATTTTTTTATTATAATTTAAACGAACAATATTATATTATATACATAATATTTATATAATTAATTATTCACATTTATAGTAATATATTGATCATAATAATACTTTTATAATATTATATTTTTAACATAAATTATTAAATAAACACTGTATATATTTACAATTTATTTTCTTTATGTCAGTCACCACAGAACCCTCTAGAATTAGAAACAAGTAAACGTGCCATTCGTTTCGATTCGATTTAATTCACTTCACTTCAATTCAATTGTCAAAATCATCAAAAATAAAATCCAGCTAACCTCAATTCTGCTGAACAATTTAGACTTGTTTGCTCTTCTGTAATCAGTTTTCTGAAATGGCACCAGTTCTTTACCTGAAGGAAAAATTAAAGGTTATCATTTGTACCTTTCTTCAGAACTTCATTTACAAGGAATCAAATGATTTTCAATAATTTGTAGAAATTCATATCATTATTTCCAGGTAAAAAAAAAGGCATTCTCACACTTCAGCACCGTGTTGTTCAGGCACAATTCCCATGTCAGTCACATGTCCACTTCCTGCTTGACTGACGTCTCACCAGTGGGGTTGGAATTGATTTAGAAATTCAGCTCTACACTAACCCTGACTTTCAACACAGTACATTACAGAGTCTCTTTGAGCTCTAAGGCAGCTTTCAATCAGCCTCCCAGAGACCCCGTGGACTACACGTGGACTTTCCACTCGGATTTGACACGTTCGCCTGTCATCAAACCCTGCATGAGCTGAGTCAGGTGTGTCAGAGCGTTCAAAACACACGATTGTAGAGGATGTGAGATTGAGAACTGCTGCCACAGTCGAACGCCTGACTCATTGCAGAGCCAGTACCCTTGGAGGAACTTTATATTAAGCACTTTGCCTGTAGCCACTTCGCCAATGTGCAGGAAGCGTAAAAACTTGCCATCTCTTGGCACGAGCATAATTCAATGCCTAGCAGGGCCAGAAGCTGTGACTCTCATGGGGATCACAGCCAAAGGCACTCTGCTACCTCCTACATACATTATTTTTAGTCGAGACTATGTTCTTATGTTCACAGAGGATCTTTAGGGACATGCCAAGGCCTTGATGGATGCCTTTACAAAAAAACTAAAAAACCCAACACATTGTATTTAACATGCAGGATTTCTGCTTTGTACAGTTTCATGTGTGTGTGTGGATTTCGACAGCAATTAATCAAGAATTTTAGTTTTTTGGCAATAAAACAACACGGAAACATCTTGTCCATGCCCTCAGGTTGTACATAGCAATGTTTTTGAGTGAAATGATGAGAACGGCTAAAGTTCCAAACACATCAGGTCACAGTTTTCATTCAATTGCATCATTCGTTGAAGTGGCGTACGAGGGGGAACGTAGCGAGCGAGGGCTTAACGCTCGCACGGCCCTGCATCGGAACGTCGGCTCTTTCAGGAAGACGCTGCTTTTGGTGTGACAACAAGCTGTCTTAGCCTGCAGCGTACATTTAGCAACAGGCTGAGTAAACACCATCACGCTGATTCCCTCCAAGACATTCATCATTAGTGTTTATATTTCTCCAAGTTTTTTCTTTTCATTATAAATGGCTTTCAAATATTTTGTTCGGGAGAAGATTTGTACGAGCTGAATGTAATTCAGTTTGCATGAGGAACATTGTTAGTGTGTGTGTGTGTGTGTGTGTGTGTGTGTGTGTGAGAACATTTTACAAAAACTAAAATAACTGCAGAAGACACCTCATCATGCCAATTCAATTCATCAACAATGCATATTGTAAAATTTTAACTGGACACCATGAGTGGTTCTCTGCTGGACGTGTGCAGATGTTCTCCAAGACCTTATTGGATTTCAGTGGTCAGAGCATATTCAATTTGTGAAATTTGTGTGTATTTCAAATCCTACACTATAAGGACAAATGTTTGTGGACACATGACCATAAGATGTTTTTTGAACATCCAATTCTATATTGAATGGCTGAAAAAAGTCACGCCCTCATGTGTATGTGCACTGTTCTGTTTCTAATCCAGTATCGATTGTAGGTTGATTTTTGACAAAAGCGTCGGCCAAATAAATCATTGTAGGCGTTCCGAACGCTCATTTTGGTGACAGGCGTAATCTTTTGAAATCGGTGTTTAAAATCCAAAGCACTACTTTATAATTCGACAGTAATGAAAGTAACTGTCATGTAATTTGTGTCAGAATGCGATTGCGTCCTTTATTCATGGTTTGTACAGACGCCTGGAAACACTCAAATAAACGATAAACAATTTTGTTTTCTTTTGTTTATTATGCGCTAAAGTTCGAATAAGGTGCTGGATTGATTTTTACATTCTATGTGAATAAAATGGCATTCAGAAAAAAAACCTAAATGGAAATAGCATGTAGTGAGTTTTCTGAAGAAAGAAAACAGTACCGCCTCGCTTTCTTCTTTTATAACTGCTCATCACAAAGTTTATCATTCACAGCAGTCTCCCAAAACTTCAGATTCGCCTGTGATCTTCATCATAAGCTCTATATCTCAACTTTAATGTTTGTCAGATTTCCACACAACCACAGATGATCTGATCTGGTTTTGTAGTTAAAGTCACAGCAAGGTCAAATGTCTAAAATAGGTTTTCTTTTCGGATATTTCAGACATATTAAACAAGAAAATACCAAGAAGGACTAAACTGACTTGTTTCTATAGTAACATATACTTCACATGGCCACATGGCTCTGGTATAACATGAATAAAACACTTCAGGACATGTATAACCTTGCCTCAGGGTTCACTAGGCCACATCACTGAATGTTAAATCTTAAGCTGTTCGCAAAAAATGTTCTTGGAAAACAGCATTAGAACCTAAAGAGACATCAGAATTGATTGATTTGATCACCAGTGTGGCTCCTGATTCACTTACATTTATGGCATTTGGCAGATGCTCTTCTGCAGAGCGACTTACATTCATCTCGTTCATAAAACCGAGCAGCTATGATGTTATGGGCCTTGGTCAGGGGCACAGGCGTGGCTGGGATTTGAACTCACAACCTTCAGATACACAGTCCAGTGTGTATAACCACTAAACTACTACTTTCTACTGACTCAGTATTTAAATAGCAAATGCATCAACATTCAAGTTCAATTCAGTTCAATTCATTTTTATTTGTTTTGCACTTTTAACAATGAACATTGTCTCAGAGCAGCTTTACACAGATAATGTGGAGATAAAAATGAATCTCAACAGAGAGAGAGCTAAAAGGAACTAAAAAGGGCAAAGCAGAAGAAAACACAGACATGAGGATCTCTGGGATAAGAGACGACTCACCACACCACCATCAACAAACCTGAGTGAACGTGTGAATGTGAGGGGACGACAGCATCCAAATATCCCAGTTCACCAAACACTCGATATCCATGATCCCTCAAGATCTGCTACTTTACCTCACAAACACCTACTAATAAAAGACATGACTTAAGTTTGGGTCTCCAAGTTCAACTAAAGGGAAAATAAAATCCTATACAATTTTATGCCTCCAACTTTGTGGTAAAGGTTTGAGAAGGAACATCATACGGCTGGAAAAGTCGGCCCTTGTTTTAAAAGCCCGGCGTTCTCCCTCTAGTTACTTTTTGCTTGTGATACAACACAGCTTTTTCGATGAGAGTCTACCAACGTAACACCTCTTAATTTCTCCATTTCCACTGTTCTTTACTTTAATGCTCCAGATCTATCAAACTACAAGACTTTCTTGAAATTATTCCACAAGTTTGATGGCCCATTGATTTCCCTTTCCATTCCTTCTCTGACCTGGATTTATACCTTGTGTTGTTATTGTGTATTATCTGTAATTCCCTTTTAGGAACTCGAGCTGCGTCAAAGCGCTTTGGGAACGTGCACCCCATGTTCACCCTCTAAAATAATGTGTGCAATCAGTCAAAATTGGACGCTGGCTATCACTGGTGGGTGATGTCACAACCAGGAAGTATAAAATGCACATGGAGTGAGGTGAGCACCAGCTTCTGTTTGTTCATGAAGCGCTCTGTGTGTATGTGTTGAATGTCTGTCAATTGTTCGTCGGAAAAAAAATAATTAAATAAATCCTGGAAGGGGAGCATGCTAAGTGGGTTCTCGAGAGAGCCGGCCGCATGTCAATCCCATCACTCCCGGGCGGCACTCTTCGAGGGAGTGCTCACGCTCCTCGCAGTTCTGACCCCACTCTCGCTGAGTTCCTAAGGCTTGCAAATGGAGCACACAGAGGGTTTTCGAGATGGGCTAGGCTCAAGAAGCTATTAAGTTGGAGGCGGAGCTAGGTTGATTCCTGATTCGGCGCAGATTCTCTGCACATTCTGTACATGAACTGCGCATATTGTGCCGCGCTCATTCTGCTCGCATTTCTATGCGATCTCTCCACTCTCGGCGAGCACTCCTCGAGGGGGGGTGCTCTCTATCGTTGTGGTAAAAAAAAAAAAAAAAAATAATAATAATAATCATGTCAGTAAGCATTTTCGGGGGTTGTGACCCACACCACAGCCAAGCTACATAACTTTTCCAGCTCATTTTGGCGTATCACACCCCTTAGCGGGCAGTCTCTGGGCAGAGACCCTCTGCGAGAGTGCCTGGATGGGACTTGCCCCCGTTCGAGCCTCTTGCCGAGGCATCTTGGAAGCATTTCTGGAGTTTACTCCAGGTATGGCCAGTGCCTTTTTGTACCCCAGGATGGGTTACATCCCCAAGGTGCCACGACCTGTAAGGTTACAGGCATTCTATCCTCCTCTGTTTCATGCAGCATACCAGGAGAAATTGAACCGGCTGTGCCCGGTACGCACACTGGACACCTACGTCCATAGGACGGGACCCTGGAGAAAGTCTGACCAACTGCTAGTCTGCTTCGGTTTCCGAGGAGAGGCCTCCCTGCCAATAAGGAGACCCATAGCAGATAAATCATTGATGCCATCGCATCATAATATAAGTTCTTTTGTCTCCCCACTCCATTCGTTCCTGAAAGGCAACGTCTCTAGGTTACATATGTAACCCTAGTTCCCTGAGGGAAAGAGACACTGCATCTCTAAGTCACACTGCTGACGTCCCTGCAGTGTTTACTTCTCTCTTACAGAAGCTGGTGCTCACCTCACTTCGTGTGCATTTTATACTTCCTGGTCGTGATGTCACTCCACCGGTGACAGCCAGTGTTCAATTTTTGACTGATTGCACACATTATTTCAGAGCGTGACCACAGGGGTGCATTCCCAAAGCCTTTCAATGCAGCGCCTCGTTCCCTCAGGGAACTAGGGATACCTACGTAACCTAAAGATGTTATCCATGATTCCCTCTATCGTAAAAGGATCCTCAAGAAGCAGCCACATCATTCAATGCTACCACCATCATGCTTTACTGTGGCTATGGTTGTTTTTGCACCTGACAAGTTCTTCCTTGATCTCCTCAGACCATCACACATTTTGCCAAAGGCATGGATGTTTGTTTTCATGGGAAATAGCTCTCATCTATCCATCATGCCCCTCCTGATGGACCAGAAATGTCAAGAATACTGAGAGATTGTTATTGCATGCAGGGAGTAACCAGTACCTGCCAGATATCTCTGCAGCTTTCAGGTTTCAAGTCTCCTTGACAAACCTTCTCTTTGCAACATCTAGTTCTTGATAATATTTCGGAATTTCCTTTTACGCTCTCGATCAAAAGCTTTCAACCACAAGATCCTGCACCATAGTTTCAAGAGGATCCCAAGATGATATCAAGAAAGTTCTTCAGAAACAGCTGAGGTTTATTTTGGGGTTAATCAGACTCACTTCAGCGATGCAGGTGTGTGATGAGTGAGTGTAAAAGTGATTGGTTAATTCTGGTTAAATCACAGCCTCCATGTTCTATTCTAAAAGGGTTTGTATACTTTAAAAGCATCTTGAATGGTGGCTTGTTATTCATCCAGGTGCATTAGCATATAAATAAAAAAATTTTTAAGGCCAAAAATATTACTCGCTGTACTTGCTCGAACGGTTTTAGGAAAACTATCGCCTCTGTAGCATCTTTCATTTCAGGTAGCACTTTAACAAATATCTGCACAATGCACATTTTAGAGCCACTGAAATGAGGCAATATGTTGATTTCCATAACTCATTAAAACACAGGAGCAATATGTTTACTGCATATATATATATATATATATATATATATATATATATATATATATATATATATATATATACATATATAAATAACAACTTTTTTCAGCTCTAACATGATTGCTGGAGTCAAATCGAGCCCTGCTGAAAGAGAGAGAGAGAGAGAGAGAGAGAGAGAGAGAGAGAGAGAGAGAGACAGAGAGGGAATTTTATTGAGATAGATTTTTTTAAAGGCAAAAAGTCATTCTTGTTCAATTTGAAGGTCCCTCGGCTCTCAACCTATAAAACGTTCTGGGATTTGAGTTTAACTAATCCGGGTAATTATGAAATCCCAGCCACATCATTTCAGTATTAATGCACCCTGTGACTCAACGACGTGTGCGACGTGTGTGACCTTTCCGACCACGGCAGAGCGATGAAGCTGCACTTCACACGTTGTATTTGACCTTGCAGTGCAATAAAACATCATCAATCACATTTCAGCTCTGGGAATTTAGGAAATGCATGCCGGTTTAAATCATGTCTTACAAGCTAAAAACAACCAAGTCCCAGAAGTACTGCGCTGTTTGAACAATCCTGACTTTCTTTCTGTTTTTTTTTTTTACAAGTCTGCAAAGCGAGACACGGCCTTACCTTTAAAACAGAAACTTCTAACTGAGGTCCTAATCAGCCTCTGTAATACAGTATATATACTGTCTAACATGTTCCCATTCTTAGTGTTCTTTTATTAGCCGCCTATTCAATGTCTAATTCTGGAATTGGTACATGTAGTGCTCGTATGCACATCTTTCATCTACTGAAAATCGCTTGGTCTGTTTTTGTATAGCGTCATTAAGTATTTCTTTCACCTGAAACAGGGTTCTTATGTTCCCCAGCGAATGGATCTTTAATTAGCAGCTTTTAGATAAATACCATTATTCAGCCTCCTCATTTTTTTCCTCAATAACCAGTTCAGCAAGATTAATGATAGGATGCCTATTGTCCACAAAGTACTTTCACTAATCACTGAGAGTACGATGAGGGGGGTGTGAGGCGGGCGGGACATTAAACAATGCAAATCAAACCACATTCTTCAAGTGTGCCGTGTTGCGCTGTTCAGCCGGATAGGGAGATGTGGGGAGAAGTAGACGAGTCCATTAGCAGCAAAATAGTAAAAAAGACAATACCAAATGTATGATGTATGTGTTTCCTTTCGCTGCCGGCTATGAGAAAAGAGTTAATTCTTCCTTCAAAAACAGCGAGACTGAAGCAATTGTTTTGTTTTGACAAACACTGTCATTAACTAGCGTAAGCTAAGACAAGCAACGATTACCCCCTTATGGCCCTCAAATTCTCCATTTTAAGAAGTGCCAAAAACACATCCAGGTCTAACTGTGTAGGCAGAAGTAAAAAAAATCATTATCATATCCATGGCTTAATATCTGTGGGCTTAATAAAAGAATTCTAAAAATCTATTTACATTTACATCTATGGCATTTAGCAGACGTCTGTGTCCAGAGTGACGTACAAAAGTGCTTTGAGTTTCGAGCAATAAATAAATCTGCACTGGTACACTGGATTACAAACTTAGGATAAATTAACCTACAACTCTGTTGAGAGTTTTTTTTAACAAAGCAAACGTGGAAAGTGTTTGTTTAAGTGTTTTAGGAAGAGGAAGATCTTCACCGGTCGCTGGAAGATAGCCAGGGATTTCATTTAATTGATTATATTGTTGGATTTTGTTCAGATCGGGTTGATTAATTTTATAAAACATCAGCTCTAACAGTAGTGTTGGGTACAAGGCCAAACACAGATTGATATTAATGCGCCCATTCTAACATCAGACAATTTCTGTAGTAACTATTAATTCAGGGCGATTTGCACAGCTGATGCTGCACATACTGCAATATAAAGCAACGTTTGCACACACAGTGACTCACAGCGAAAAAGTGACAGGAGACCATTCATTTTCAACAGGGTCCAGTGACTTCCTGCCACATGACTGACAGTGATGTTGGAAACCAGACGTCAGTTTGTTCAGTGACATCGCATTTTTAGGAAGGCTATCTTTATGCAAATACAGCATGGAGCTAATCAGTACAGTGATTGCCAATAAGAGTGAAGAGATTACAAGTAGATTATAAGTGATTCCACTACTGTCACGTGAAATGCTTCCCCTAATTAGAAAAATTGGATGAACTCTGAGGTCCGTCTTCTGTTGAAAGCAAAAGATGCTGCTTTTAAAACTGGCAATGCAGAGGACTACAATAGAACCAGGGCCAAACTAAAAAGAGGTTATTAGGATAGTCAAATACACATACAAACTCTATATAGAAGAGAACATCCACAACTCTGACCACAGATGCATGTGGAAAAGCATCCAGACCATCACAGACTACAAACCGACACCATGATCTCCACCAACCAGTGGTGGCTTAACTCAATTTCATTTCATAGAACAAGTCATAGTCATAGAACGCTGCCTCTTTACTGCTCACAGTAAACTTTCACTCTCAACACAGGTCTTCACTGACATTTTACAAAATGTCACTGGCCCAAGCCACAGTTCCTACATGCCGGAAGACTACAACTATCATACCAGTGCCTTAGCATTCAGCTGCCAAATGCCTGAATAATTTTCCACTCACCCCTATTGTTATGAAGTGCTTTGAAATACTGGTTCTGAATCACCTCACTGTGGGTCTATCACCTACACTGGACCCACACCAGTTTGCCTATCGCATGAACAGATCAACAATTGATGCAGTTTTTATTGCGCTTTATTCAGCCCTCACCCACCTGGATAAAAACAACACCTACATCAGAATGCTGTTATTGACTTTGGTTCTGCATATAATACAGTCCTCCCCACTGTACTGATCACTAAGCTCAGTGACTGGATATCTGCACCTTCACTTGGACCAACAGACCTCAGTCTGGGCAAACAAGCATTCTCAACCCTCATTCTGAACACCGGCATCCCACAGGTTTGTGTTCTGAGCCCATTGCTCTACTCCCTGTTCACCTATGACTGTACTTCTCTGCAACTCCATACATATATTAATTGTACTTGTTAATTCAGCTTTTTGCATTTTTTTCCCCATGCCACTGCCTTATGACAATAATAAATAAATAAATAAACAAATAAATAAATAATATATATATATATATATATATATATATATATATATATATATATATATATATATATATATATATATATAATATGCTGTACATATACTACATATTTATCTGCACTTGTCAATTTGCACAATTGCGCTACTATTTGCAAAATGTACTAATTTACTATTTCCTACTAGTTGCATCTGCAACTGTGCTTGTATATATTTTTGTCCCTATTCTGATGTTTGATGTGAACATAAACTGAATCTTTTGAAAATGATAATATCTGCATGATTTTATACATCATACCTCTGCCACATGATTGGCTGATTGGATAACTGCACGAATGAATGCATGCCAGCAGTAATTGCGTTCTGCATTGGAGAGCTGCTGATAAATTACTGTCGAATGTTCAGAGTTTGAGGGCTATTTCTTTTAGAAGAGTTTACACAGCATTTCGTAAGACCACTAAAATCCAGAGAGAGCTGAAGACACTGTCAATCAAAAAAGATGCCAATTAAACAGCAGAGGGACCATCTGTTATGGAAGTACATGAAGAATTTTTCCAGTGAGTAGCAACATAAATGTGTCTGACATTGTAGTACATGTATTTAGGGGGAGCACTTGATTATCATATTTATAATAGGCAACACAGATGGGCAGTTCAGAAGAATCTTTATTGGGGCCAAATGTCTTAGATCAAATAGTAAATAGTTTGGTTTGTTTAAATTGTAGCATGGAGGCAGCGGTAGCTTCAGGTCGATTGGCATTCAGTTATTGTGATCCCATGGTTTAGAAATTGATTAAAAATTGTTTTTCTTGAAATAAGAAAACATATCTAGACTTTAGAAAAGAACAAAATGTCTTAAAAATAATCATTAAAACATTTATTCCAAACAGTCAATTAACATAAAAATAGCTCGTTAATTTCTTTTAAACAGTTTTCTTTTCTTAATTTGTGTGTAAAAAAAACACCAGAGCTAAATCCTCTTCATGGAAGAATCGTTCATTATATATTCTGTCTTAAAATGAGACAAAGCATTTAAACTGAAAACCAAATTACTATTAATATCAACATAATAACAATAATTTATTCGAATGAAGACTGTTAGACACATGAAGACACAGTAGTTATGATGTAAAAACTAAGCGAAATCATTACCTGCTGCTTCTCAAAATACTTACATTTATTGCAGCATAAAACATTATTGAACGTATTTTGTCGTTACTGAAAACTGAAAGATCTTCAGCATGAGAAATCAAACTGCAGAACAACTTGGTAAAAAGCCAGAAGTATTTTGTATAAAGATCAAAAAATGATAACTATACTGGATAATGTTTGAAAAGAGTGTGGTGACTCTTATAAGTTGTTATTAGGTTGTAAATAAATATGACATAAAACGAGCATTTTGGATAAATAATTAAGTCCCAAGTGAGATTATTAAGCATTTTTACTGCTGAACTTAAAACCCAGTAATTATTACAGCTAAAATAAATCTTTAAACATACAAGGCCTCAAATGTTGCCTCTAACAGTAAACTAAAATAAAAAGATAAATAAGCTTAAAACAATGATAGTATTCTTACACAATCTGCTCTTGCATTGTATTTTATTCTTAAAATAAGATCAATAATATTGTTCTGACTAGAAATCAGATGCAGTGTATTTTTGCAGTGTATGGTGATACCCGTTTTATCGTCTCTCATGCGGAGAATTATTATTGAATTAATTAATTGAATTATGCTGATAAAAAAAAATGCCTCAGGGTCCACAATGGCTCACAGTTGTTCTGGTCACCAGAAGTAAACCCTAACCACTGCGCTACATCTCCAGCAGATGTAAAAAGAAGAGAAATTATGCAATATGCAATAATTGTTTTGTAATTCACATCATGATCTGGGGTCCCTGCCGGGGTTAAAGGTCACTAAATGCCTTTTGCATGTCTAATTCCTGTTCTGAGAAATCATAAGAATTCAGTGAGGATTTTCTCACTTCTGCCGTTTGACAGTTCAGACTAAAATCCACTTCACAGCCAAATTCTCATATAACTACATAGAATGCTTTGCACACCACCGTGCTCCACAAGGTGTGAACGTTTTTCAGCCTACGCTTTCGAAGGTAAACAGGATGTTCTGAGAAAAGCCAAATGCTGCATGTTCATGTAAGGATCGTATATGTTTGCTGTGATGTGCGTTGCACCTATTTATTATAGATAATCATAGTAAATATATATTTTATAGTAAACACATTGATGATTTAATAATATCTCAGAAATTGTGTCATCTTAGCTCAATTTAGCTAGCTGACTGATTAGCAAACAAACATGACCTACGGTCCTCTCAGATATGTTGTCTGTATATATACAGTGGAACCTCGATACGTTCTTCAGGTGACGTTCTATGACCCCTCGCGAGTAACAGAAAGTGGCGAGGTTATTCCAAATGAAAAGTCGCGAACTATCGAGGTCGCGAGTGTCAAGGTCGCGAGTGTCGAGGTTCCACTGTATATATAGTGAACAATTTTAAATATGACTTAAACTTCTCTCAAAAATCCAGTCAGGATCAACCGGATGACTAGCGTTAGCGGAAATTCTGTCAGTTTAAAAATGAGTAGCATTTGCACCATTAAGGATAATGACTAGCAAGCTGAATATGACTAGCAAGCTGACTTGCATTAGCAGTGCAGATTGTGAATAATTATAGATATGACTTAAAATCCTCTCAGATATCCAAAAACTATGTTATGTGTATGACTGGTGTTAGCAGTGTCGGTTGTGTACATTTTTGAGTTTAAAAAGGTGCTATCAGAAATTCTGTCAGTTTAGCTCAGTTTAGCAAAATGTGTCGTATGTACCATTGAAGATTATGGATATTTATGAATATGACTAGCAAGCTGACTAGCATAGCGGTGCAGGTTGTGAAGATTTATTGATATGACTTAAAATCCTCTCAGAAAGTTAGCCAGATGACTAGCATTAGCATTCATATAAATACAACTTATATTAATAGATATGAATAAAAATAGATATATTTTATTTGATTGTAAAAAATCCTCTCAGAAATTCTGTCAAGTGCACTCACATCTCCATGACATGACAGTAAGCACATCTAATAGTCTGTTTCTCTCTCTCTCTCTCTCTCTCTCGCTAATGATCCTGTCCTCTTCTTCTTTCTGGACCTGCCTAATTAATCCTGACACCTGACCTCTGGATGGAGTTCTCTTCAAATGGAATCTATACACGAACAGCCTAAAGATCCACAAAGTTGCTGTATTATCTGTAGGTCTCTTTCCCTGCTGAGCTTCACATGCTCCTGAGATACCAGTGATCATGTTGAAGACCTGATAACTTCTGAATGAAGTCCATTTCAACTGGAAACCACTCAGTTCTGCTGGCGATGTTCTCTACATGAAGATGGATTTGGACTTTATTTGGTTATATAAACAGTATTATATAAACAGTCTGCTACAATGGTTCAGGACTACAATCACCATGAACTGTTGCACACTCAAGTCTTCAAGTGTGAACAGGTGAAATGAATGGATGTTGGGTGTTGAGGATGAGGATGGGTTCCCTTTTGAGGCTGGTTCCTCTTCAGGTTTCTTCCTTATAAAGTCTCAGGGAGTTTTTCCCTCACCATCCTCACCTTATTACGAGCTCATAAAGGATAAACTTGCACTCACTTAATACTTCAGAATTTATACTTGTCTTCTATTTATTTCTGTAAAGCTGCATGGGACAATAGGCATTGTTACAAAAGCTCTACAAAATGAAACAGAATTGAATTGAGAAAACAGGTAATTTACAGATATTTGGTGACAGACTTCCAGGAGATCTCAGCTCTTCACAAACATTGCACAAGTGTCTGGATTGAGGAATGCACTTGTCATCACTTTCACACCATTAAAATGAAGGATGTTGAGCTACAGGGGAATTTATAGTGCAAACCTTTTGTCATCAGGTGAGGATTTTTTTATTACACCCTCAAGCCAGATTTCTTTCTCATGTTCCACATTCACTCATCCTGACTTTGAGCTTTTGTCACCGGACTTAATTCCTGAGCCTTCATCATCCTGCTTTATTGAGTTTTCATCTGAAATTGATGATTAGACCTTTTTTTATATTTATTTTATTTGTATCCTTGATGGAGCCACATGGTGGTAGAGGAACCCCAGTCTGACTTGTGAGAGCACACTGCAGCTAAGGGTCAGGTGCTGAATTATTGATATGATGCAGTACAATTGGGAGTTTTCTTTTTTTAACAGGGCTCATTTAGAAGATGAAGTGGGATCAGCAGGGTGCTAAATCTTGACAGCGTCATCCACAAAAAGCAACTTTATTGGTTGCACAGATGGTCCACGCAATACGGTTCACTAACGTCCACTGGGATCTGTGTGAACGTGTCTCAAATTGACCTCTAGGTCTATACAAAGTGAAATACTAACTAGGGACTGAAGGGGAGTGACCTCATTAGGCCATAATGAGGCTGGATTTACTAAAACATTGGGACATTTACACGAATCTCATCTACAGACTCTAAATTGTACAGCGATTCAGCATGAAGGCAACAGATTAATAAACATAAGAGGTGGTATCAGAAAGTTTGGTCACTCGCTCTGTTTACAAGAAAGAGATTTTATTTATTTATTTATCATTTCCACACGATCACCTTCAAAATAATCCCCCTGCACAGCAATACAGCTCCCAGTGTTCTTCTGGAATGTGTCCTGGAAGTCTTCTTTTCGAATACCTTCTGTGATTAGTGACAGATCTTTACAATAGTGTCAAAACAGGCGAGCCAGATCTTCATCTTCTAGAAGAGGGTAAAGTCCGCAGGAGCCAAATCTGGTGAGTAGAGTGGGTGTGGAATTGAGATCATGTTGTTTCTCACACAAGAATCTCACGTGTTAGCAGAGCAATAGCAGCAGTTGCACAGCTCCTGATCTACACAGAACGATGTCTTTTGGCACACTGACTTATAAAGGTTGGTGCCCCATGTGACTGTGCATGCAGCCTTGTGCTGCCATCTGTTGGTGTGTTTCAAAACTAGTCTCAAACCTTTTTGATACCACCTCATACACATTTTAGGTCAACGTGGATAAAGAGCTTCTACTTGGAACCTTCTTTAAAAGCAGGATGTTGGAATGTGCTGGAAGTCTTTTTATTAAATGTTTTTAAGGTTCCCCAGAGGAAAAAGCAAAACCCTCTTCAGAATGCTCGAGTTTGCTTTCTTCTCAGCAGGTGTAAGGTGAAGGTTTAAACTAAAATTGTGGTACCTTGTATTTAAAATAGCAAAAACCTGTTCACGCTTCCTAAAAATATCCTGGATTTTCATTGAATTTTTGCAAACTCTTTCTTTTAGCGTTCCATTCCAACGTTACGGCATCTTCTGTGAGCTATTGACCCAGTCGTGTTTTGTGCACTGAGTTCTTCTTAACCTGGTTACATCTGTCTGCTGAATGCTTTCGGTCCGATTTGATTTCGGTTTGCCCTTTTGGATTCGTCTGCATCGTTCAATAAAATCCTGAACTTGCATCCGAACGCTCTCCGTGCCTGACATCCACAAACACATTAAGATGTATTAATGGTGTACTGATGATACTGCAGGTCTTAGATGTAATATAAATTATTTTTCAATACATTTTTATCTATTTTTCACCTCTCTGGTGTCGCCTTTAAAGACTCGGTTTAGAACACCAGATAACAGCTGGACAAATGAGCTACCAATGAGCTTGTCCCTGTCTTCTTTCCAGACCTGCTTGATCCATACAGATGCCCATTTTGAATAAAGTTCATTTTAATTGGAAACCATTGACCTCTCATGAGGATGTTCTCCACATGAAAAGCCTGAAGATCCATGATTTTCCTGAGAAGGTTAAACTCAAGAACCATGAAGATGAATTTGGACTGTAATTAAGATCAACAGTCTGCTACAATGGTTTAGGGCTACAATCACCATGGAAAGTTTTGCACTCAAGTCTCAGTGAACAGTCGATAAGCTCAACAATGATGGATCTATAATAAATAGATGTTGGAGGATGAGGATGGCTTACCATTTGAGTCTGTTTCCTCTTTAAGTTTTTTCCTCATGAGGGTTTAGGGAGTTTTTCCCTCACCACCATCACCTCTAAGCCGCTCTTTAGGGGTAAGTAAATGGACGTTATGAAAATCAGTAGGCGATGGATGTTTAACGTTAGATTTCACGAGACTGATACAAGCATCACGTCCCTCATTACACCTGTTTCTGTCCTCTGAAAATATCTCCTGAGCCAAGTTTTGCACATGACTTTCCCATCCACATGTGTTTCTTCCCCAAACTTTTAGCACAAACCTAGGAGACCAACACCTGTTCCAGCATGACAATGCACCTGAAGAGCCGGCTCCATGATGATATTCTTTCCATTGGTTGGAGTGGAAGATCTCCTGCTATTTAGCTCTGTTCCTCAAATCTACTAAACATGAATTAATGTGAATTTATGTGGCCTCCTCATCTTACCTACATCACTACCTGACTTTACTAGGACGTTGGTAGATGAATGAGCATGAATCTTTATAAAAAACTAGTGGAACATCTTCCCAGAAGAGTGGAGCTTATTATAACAGCAAATGGAGATTAAATGTGGAACAGATTAAATGTGGAATGGGATGTTCAAAAAGCATATGGTCAGGTGTCCCGGAAGATTTGAACATATGTTGTACGGATGTTCTTCATCATCCTGGTAACCCATTTGCTCTTGTCAGGTGATCATTTAATGAATATTCATAAGGGTGTTATATGCTGTACAAATATTTTTCTAATGAATATGTTCATGTCTCATAGCCAATTATTTTGTTCTTTTTAGTTCTACTAAATGAATATAATCTCAACAGACCCTCTGTTTTCTATTGAATTGAATTGAATTCATGTTTATTTGTTTTGCACTTTTAATAATGAACATTGTCTCAGAGCAGCTTCACACAGATAATGTGGAGATAAAAATGAATATGTTCTTTATAAGTATAAATTTGTCCCTGATGAACGAGTCGGTGGAGACTGTAACAAAAAAATCTCCCTGAGATGCAGAAGGAAGAAATCTTGAGAGGAACCAGACTCATAAGGGAACCTCATCCTCACCTGCGTTGCAGTGATGAAGATCAGAGTAAACTGTAGTCCTGAGTCAGTGTAGTCATTGTATTGCTCTTTTCTTCAACTGTTTCTCCAGAACCTCTTTGGAATAAATTCTCTGTCTAATATTGCTTTAAGCTTTTCTTCTGTTTAGGAAATATCTCTGGCTTCTATTTGAAGACTCTGTACACCTCATCATCTTTGATACCATTGGCGTTTCTGGAAGTGTCTCACTGTTCCTGTAAATTCGTCCCCTTTATAACCTAATGAGGTCACTCATCTTCATTCTGTAGATGTTAATTCACTACAAATGAACATGAGGCTCCATTTGGGAGACCAGTGAAACCCTCTGTTGTGAGGTTCCATGTAGAACATTGAGGGTTACTTCAGGGAGAGAAATCAGAGTTTAGGTTGAACAATTTATGTTTTTTTAAATTATTGTCATTTTTTTTTGTTATATTATTCTCTTGGGTTGAATAACATTCGCAGGATCTGCTCAGACTCCACTGTTACCCTGGTGAGGATCAATGATTCCTGCTGATTACTGAATATATATTGTTTATAGATGATATAAAAGTATATATTTAGAAATAGATTTTAATATGATACATCATTATAACATATAAAACTCTAATGTGATAAAAAAAATTCTTTTTTTTTTGTTGCAAAACTACTTGTTCAGCCTCCACATCGTGTCGTCACGTGTGCACGTCATAAAAACGTTTCTTGTTACTTTAATCAAATTGCGAACACTTTTGTACATACATTTTTTTTTTATTTTATGTAATGGATTGTGTACGAGTGTCTGCTGTTTCCTACAGTATCAGTTGTTTATGTTTATGTTGATCGAAATATATTCTACTGGTTTCACCTGAATAGTTTTAACCCCCAAAACATCTCAGCATCAGTTCATTGTGTACATCATTGAACGCAAAATGGATAAACCAGTCGTCAGAATCTTCAAGCTTCAATTTTTTATGATCTTTTATTTTGTAAATGTGTTGAAACGATGAATTGTGCAGATGCCAAACATAAGAGATTCAACCTCGTGCATGTTCAATCACTATGATACAAACCGTAGTTTACATCAGAAACACTGAAACCGTGTGCAGTCATGCAGACAACACGACTTAACATTTTTACTTGTTTGTGAACAGTGAAAAAAAGGACTCGTTATTCTGATGGAATGAGATGTTCATTGAGACGAATATTTATTTTTTGAGAGCTGAATGAAGGATTTTGAGAAAAGTGCAGGCTTTTGTAGATAATCTATTGTGTTGTGCTGTTTGTACACATTGTTTGGAGAAATGCACTTCCTGCTCCAAACACCTGAAGAAACTGTAATTCGAATGGGTGGACCAGTTTTACAGAAATGAACTTTCATCTTTCACATGTTTTTTCATTTTCTACATCTAACAGAATACAATAAATTACAAATAATGTGCTGGAAGTGGAACTTTAGAGCTTAATACTGAACTGATGATTGGAAGTTCATGAGTTTGAACCCCAGCACCACGAAGCTGCCAATGCTGGGCCCTGGGGTAAGGCTCACCTGCTCAATTAGATAAATAAAATCATTCTAAATGGCTTGAGATGAGAAGATCTTTCTCCACATGTAAATCAATGTATCTCTAATGAGTGAGATAGAAGTGATGGTGATGAGGGAAAACTCACCACATGATAAGGAAGAAAACTTGAGAGGAACCAGATTCAAAAGTTAACACATCTTCATCCTCAACACTGGAAGCTCATCCATTCCCTCACTCAGTTCCATCATTTTTGAGGTTTTCACCTGTTCATCTTGGAGCTCTAAACCAATATAGAAGACTGTTTATATTAATTACATACCAAATTCATCTTAAAGGTCCTTGAGTTCAACCTCCACAGGAACCTCATAGATCTTCAGGTTGTTCGTGTGGAGAACATTCTTAGCAGCAGTGAGTGCTCCAATTGACGTGAACTCCATCTGAAAGTAGGGTTTCAGTATGGATCACACAGGTCTGGAAAGAAGATCAGGATCACTGGTAACTCTACATGGTAGTTTCTTTAAAAGTAAAATGTTCTAATTTGCAGGAAGAATTTTCGTAAAAAGGAACAAAGTGTTATTCAGGATGCTGGCGATAACCTCAGCAGGTATGGGTTGAAGGTTTAAACTAGAAATTAGGTCACATGATCAGTCACATGAGCCACCACCTTGTTCCTGTTTCTCCTGAGCTCTAATGACAACCACCTCTTCATGCTCTCTATAAATATCCTGAACTTTCATTGAATCTTTATGAAGTTTTCTTCTAGTATTCCAGTCTGTTTGCTGTGTTTCTGTGTTGTTTTATCTATTGAGTTCTGAACCTGGTTTTGTCTGTCTGCTGAAAGGAAGAAGAAAAAAACAGTAGAAATATCAGCAGGTTATATTTATAAAGGAAGTTTCCCAAAATGTATTCATTTAAAATAATTTTCTATATTCTATTACAAATCCAAATCTTTCTATTCTATCAGAATTGTGTTTGTAACTCAGTTTGGTTCAATATAATATGGTTAATAAACTTCCAGTGAAGTAAATCAAGTAGTCCAGTGGACTTTTATTGTCACTCCAAACATATACAGTACAGAACACAGTGAAACAAAACAACATTCCCCCAGGACCAAGTTGCTCCATCAGACAAGATCAATTCAACGGTGGTGACCCAAAAGTTTTCAAACCAGAAGTGTTTTAATGCTAAAAGGATGAACAGGCAATCAGACAGATAAAAAGACAAACAGGCAGAAAAACAGGTAGACTACAGACAGACAGGCAGAAAAACA